>NW_028230448.1:3062500-3362500 GCF_043228905.1 Azolla caroliniana | reverse complement strand
GTGTTTATAGGCCACTTCCCCTTTCGGTAGAACTCCTTGGACATCAAGTTGATCTCCGATCCGTGATCAATCAATGCTAGCACGGGTTCTTTGATGTTGCCGATTCGGACCGGAGTCTCCGTAGTCGCACGTGCCCAGTGTGGCCTTGTATAGTGGGAGTTCGGAATTTCGCCTTCCACTTCGGTGTCGTTCATTGAAACGGTATTTGCATTCACCCTTGGAGCATTTTCCTCCGTACTTTGTCTCTTCCTTTTCACGAGATCCACGAGAAGATCGTGAAACTCCTTCTTCGCTATTCCGAGTAGTTCCCGCAGCGAAAAATCTACCCGGCTATCCAAGATTCTTTCCTCGAACACCCTTTTCAAGTCGGTTTGTTGTTCTATGTCCGAGGCGAGCTTGAATGCCGGAGTCGCCTTTTCTTTTCCCTTACCTCCGGAGTTCCAGCTTTCCGGTATCTTCGATGGTCCGGCCGCATCCTCCGTGCGCCGTCGTTTCTCGTCCACATACACCTCATGTAATTGACACAGGGCGTATATGCTATTCTTGTCGACAGGGCACTCCCATCCCGTAGCTTCCCGGACGCCTTCCGCGGTGTTTCGGATATCGTTGGAGTCGGTTTTCTCGGTGTTTCCTAGCACCTCCGGCCAGAAAGACGCCTTCGCTCCCGTTGACTCCCCGACACATATTCCCGCGGTTGTCGCATAGTTGCTTCTTGCCGCTAACTCCTCCTCGAGCACCTTCTTCATGCCACCTTTCCGGAAGTTCGGTCGGAGTGGCTTCCGAGAGTCCATCGAATGAATCCGGTTTCCCTCGTAGTAGATGAGATCCCGTCGTAGCGCCTCCTTATGGTCGTCGCAATCCCTCCGATCGTGTTCGGCGCTATCGCACCATATGCACCGTCGATCCGTATATTTGGAGCTTGTGGGGCGGTCATCCGACTTCTTCACCATCGCGATCTTTAGATTCTCCATCTCCTTCAGCAGCTGCTCCACCGTAGACGCGTCGACTCCCTTCTCGGCCGTAATCTCCCGAGCCCTCGGTTGATGGTCTTCCAATCCCGTTCTCGGTTTCGGAATCGGTTCCGAAACCCTCTTTTCTTCGTTGGCAAGCCATTGCCCCCTCTTCGTGTACCGCGCGACGATATCCCGCACGCTTTCCCATGTTTCGGTGAGGCCGCTTTCAGTGGTCGTGTCCTCAAGAAGCACTCCGAGATCTTTCCGGTCCCGGACGTCCACAGCTCGCAAAAACATGATGACTTTGTCCGGTGCAAGAATAGTTTGATCTCTCGCGGACAACCTCCCGAACCGACTTTCGAATGTCGAAAACACTTCGAGGACCTTCAGCCCCTTACCTGACGTTTCCACCCAATCCTCGAATCCCCTCCGCGTTGCCTTGGAGGAGTCCTCGATGGCAAACGTGGTCTTTAACGCCTCTTCGAATGCTTCCCACGTCGGATTTTGTTGTTGCAACCCGTGGATACTCCCTTGAAGCCCGTCGGTCGCCACCCGGTTAAAGGATGTCACTTGCAGTCCTTCCGAAGCTCGGCACCGGAGCATCTCCGCCTTGTAGTCCTGCAAATATCGCGACACATCCTTACCATTAAATTGCCCGTTGCGTTGCACGAGCCGCTCTACTGATGCCGAAATCTCCGACATCGTGCGTTGTTCTTGAAGCATCCGTTCGAACATCGCCATCATATTGTTAGCTTGTTGAGCCTCCATCTCCTTGCCACCCGTCTTCACGTCGGGTTCACCAACTGTGTCGTGCCTTTCGGCTCCAAATCGTTGCGTGAGTCGGGTGGGAACCACAGAGGTCTTGGACTAGGAGAAAGAAGTTCGTGAGATAGAGATTAATTATGAGTAACTAGCAAAGAGAAAGATAAGAAACTCGTGAATCACACGAGCATACTATATTAATTGGTACTTAGGGTGTTAAGAGAGAAGTAGATGTATAAATCGTGATTCCCACGAATAATTTTTGTATTGATTAATTCCTAATCCAAATAATCAACAACCCTTTACATATTTCTCTCCTCCTTATATAAGGAAGGAAGAGCTAAGCATGGCTTCATGCTTTTTTTTTTACAAAAAGTGTTCATGTCCACTAAATGTGCATGTGATGCTTTTTTTATTTATTTCCTAAGTATAGGGCTCATGCACGCTAGATGTGCATGAGTTATTTTTTAGTGTCTCGTCTTTTTCATATATTAAAAAATACACGATTTACCTTTTAATAAAGGTATGCATAAATAAAGGTCTTATACATATTAAATCTATATTTAAAGCACTTAAGATAAGTTAATGTAATGGTAAGGTTGGGGTTTGTCAACGTGGAGGTGCAGAGTTCGAATCACGCCCTGCGCAGTAGTGAGCATTTCCTTTCTTTTTACATTTATGTCTCTTTATCCAGCTCTTCCTTGCCGGTATGCCGTTTTCTTCCTTGCCGGTATGCCATTTTCCTCCTTGCCGGTATGCCGTTTTTCCTCCTTGCCGGTATGCCGTTTTCCTCCTTGCCGGTATGCCGTTTTTCCTCCTTGCCGGTATGCCGTTTTCCTCCTTGCCGGTATGCCGTTTTCTTCCGGTTCCCACCAGGCACTCCATTCTCTATCCGGAGGGACAAAAATATAATTTCCACATAGTGTGCAACCTACACTACGACACCGGTTTAGCTGGGTAGCAGCAGAGGATAAAGACACAGATTCAATGGAAGCTTGAGAGTATTTAGCATACATAGGAGAGACAGAGAGAGGAGAACATAAAATCTATTAAGAAAATAACACTCAATATCATTCTCTGTATACAACGTGCTAAGCAACACTATTTATACAAGTCCTCAAAAGGACTAGCAGAAGTACTATGTACTTCAATGCTCATACGAGGGGGTGACACTAACTACGAGGACTCGGACTACCTAGTAGTCTAGGAGTATAGGCTACTTACTACTAGCCTTCCGGTTCACATTTGAATCTGGCTCTCCGATCCGGCTCCTGGTTCCAGATACCATCCGGACACCGATCCGGATATGGTTGAGCTTGCTCGCTCAACATTCCCCTTCAAGCTCAACTTGAGGTCGGATCGTGGTGTCAGTGTCTGCAGTGGCCGGTCCTTTCCTCCGGCTCCTTCTGACGTCCTCCCGCCTTGCTCGTGCTCCTCATCCAGTCTGGTTCTACTTCCCACAACCTGTCTGGTTCTTGCACCTTGACCCCCTTGGTCGGCTTGTATGCTCAACAAGCCCATCTCAGCTCCTTCGCTGCTATGACTCCGGCGCTTGTCGACCCATCGGTTCCTCTGTGTCAGTGTCGACTTCCGCTGCCTTCACACATCCGCTTGACTAAATCCAACTGTTGAACTGAATCGGCTTCCTCTGATTCATTCTAGCTCTTGTTCGAGTTGATAGTCTCCAACTCTTCTTCCGTTTTTAGGCCCTTCACCACATTGGACCACATCCGGGTCTTGGCCTTCTTCCCGTGGCTCTGTCCTTCTTGATTCTGTCGCCGCTGCCGCTTGCTCCGACTTTTTCGGATATGCCGATTCCTTCGGTTAGCTCGACTTCCTTTATCTTCTCATGTCCTCCCTTGGTTCTTTCTTCCTCTCCAGCTCCTTCTCCGGTGCCATCCGTTCCCCTTCCCGTTCTCCCTCTCAAGTGCAGCACATCGAGATGATGAATGTTGAGCATATCCAAAAAATGTTGTAACTTTTCCACTTCGAGCGGCTTGGTGAAGATGTCGACAACTTGCCGATCTGTGTGAACATACCAAAGTTCAACTTCACTGCTCAGGACCCGCTCACTAACAAAGTGATAATGCACTTCTATGTGCTTTGTCCGAGCATGGAATACTGGGTTCATGGCGATTTGTATGCTGCTTACATTATCACAAAAAATCAGTATCGGGGTCGGCACCTCAATCTGGAGGTCTCGCAGCAATCGCCGAAGCCAGATGGCTTCACAGGTGGCAATGGTAGCGCCCCGGTACTCAGCCTCAGTGCTCGACAGAGCCAGAGCCACTGTTGGCTGCTTTTTGCTGCTCCATACAACAGTTGTGCTACCAAGAGAATACATGTAACCGGAGGTGGATCGGCAATCCGATGCATCATGTTGAGATACGAGCTCAACATTGGGTGCGTAACCCAATGCGTAGACTTGGTGCGTAAAACCGTACGCACAACATGGCCGTAGTAGTGCGTAAACTGAGAGGCCATTAGAATTTTATTCCTCGTAAGGAAAAATTTTGGGAGTAAGTGTAGGATGCTCATTTATGAGCGGTCAAGTATTGACAATGCTTGTGTTAGCCCAATAGTCAGAGCATGTATAAGAGGCGCTCATTGAGCACGAAGTATGTACAGAGAACATATAGAGAATTATTTTGAATATAGTTTTGTTTCTGCTCTCTCTATGTCTCTCCCTCTTCTTCTTTGTGAATTTTTCGTTTTACTGAACTATCATACTTCCAAATTGTGTACTCCGTCCGTGTCTTATGCATATGCTTCTGCACACGTATTCTTTTACATGGTATCAAAGCGTGAGGGTTGAGACTCGTCTATAGCCGACAGAAAAGCTTGCGATAAAGACAGAGTTAAGTTATTGTTTTCGGAAAGGATAAGTCAGCAATATGGACAGAGGAATGGGAAGCTCGCTACCAACTGAGAAGCTCGACAGGAGCAACTACACATCTTGGTCGTACAAGATGCACCAGTACCTGCTTGGTCATGGTTACTAGAGCTATGTCGAAGGAGCTAATGATACAACACCCGAATTGACACACAAAGATTTTTCGGCTTGGGAACAAGCGGCAAGCAGAGTTCTTTACTGCTTTGCGTCTTGTGTGAGCGACTAGATCTTGACCTACATTCAGGATGCTAAGACGTGAAAAGGACGCGTGGGCGAATCGAAAGAGGAGGTTTGCCTCTAGCACAACGTCCAAGAAGCTGCAACTCAAGTAGGAGCTCAACAATGTCCGACAGAAATATCTGTTTGTGGCTAATTACACGGCCCGACTCAAGGAAATCTGTGATTCCTTCGTCTCCGTCAATGTGAACGTTGAGAAAAATGAAATGGTGCAGGTTTGTCTTGGAGGGATAACATCAAAGTTCGGACCATTCTGAACGGCAGTATGCACAAGGGAGAATATGCCTTCATTCTTCGAGCTTTAGTCGATGTTGCTCGTGGAGGAAAATCACACAGGTGTGTCGACGAGTACGCACGCTGATGACAGGATATTGTACATGGAGGAAGATAGGCCCCGTAGTCGTGGTGGATGAGGCGGATCGGTGCACAATGGAGACGGGCGAAAAGAGCAGAATGTGCGGCATAATCAAAATATTGGAAGCAGTTCCGAACCCTCTAGAAGAAGGGGGAGTCATGGCGGCGGTGGAAACCGGCAAGAGATTGTCGCGATGGAATGCTGGTACTATGTCAAGAAAGGCCACAAGAAGAGAAAGTGTTGGAAGAAGAGAGCCGATCCGGACAAAGTCGGATTGTGCGGAAGAGACGTAGAGAGGTGTTAGAGGTCGCACTACACTGAAGGCTCCGAACGAGCCAGAAATGGATCAAGCCCAGCCTACGTGATTAAGCACAAGGCCAATTCGATTGCCATGAACATCTCGAAATCGAGCGAGGTATGGTATGCTGATTCCGGAGCATCAAATCATATGAAGAGTCATGAGGAATGGTTCTCAGACTTGGAGAAACCGGAAAAACAAGGGGTGGTCGAAATGGGAGACGACACTCTGCATACCATCGAACATGTCGGCGAAGTTCCCCTCAGCCATGTCTAGCAGAAAGGGAAACTCATGAACGTGTTGCACGTGTCATAATAACCAAGAACCTGGTGTCGGTCGGTCAGATCGTCATTCAAGGGATGCCAGTTCGATTCATACACCTTGGGTGCTACATCGAAAACAACGGCTAAGTTATCGCGCAAGGGCGCCGTCAAGGAAGGATGTTCATCCACGACACCAACCAAGCCAGAACCCCGCTGTTCGCGAAAGGACAGAAGGTCGAATCGATATCGACCTATGGCACAAGAAGTTCGGCCACATTAACTTCCCACGGCTTTGTGAAATGCAGACGAAGAACATTGTTTTCGGTTTGCCGAAATTTCGTGGCCATAATGGTCAAGTCTGCGAACCCTGCCAACTATGGAAGCAACACCGACTTCCGTTCCCCAACGAGTCGAAATACGCTCAACATAATCCATTCGGATGTGTAGGGACCGGCACAGAATGTGAGCATCGGAGGAAGCCATTACTTTGTAACCTTCGTCGATGACTTCACTCGGCACATGGGCGTGCTTGATCGCAAAAAAAAGTGAAGTCTTCGCGTGGTTCCTGAAGGTGAAGAGCCTTGCGGA
Organism: Azolla caroliniana; assembly: GCF_043228905.1. NCBI lineage: Eukaryota > Viridiplantae > Streptophyta > Polypodiopsida > Salviniales > Salviniaceae > Azolla > Azolla caroliniana. Next base: position 3,356,151 of record NW_028230448.1, on the reverse strand, counting down.
AAGGGAAAATGGGTGTAAGATCAAGTGCCTACTATCCGATGGTGGGTAGGAGTACTTCTCCAACCAGTTCACAAGTTACCTACAGAAGGAAGGGATTCGACGCGAATTCTCGTGTAGATACACGCCGCAACAGAACGGCATGGTCGAGCGGATGAATTGAACGATCAAAGAAACTTCCAGGGCAATGCTTGGAGAGAAGCATATGCCGAAGTTTTACTAGGCTGAAGTCGTAAGGACGGCTATTTACTTGCAGAATCGGACTTCTGCTAATGGAGGAGTGTCGCCACATGAGTTGTATTTCGGGAAGACGGTGAACCTGGCACACCTAAGGATTTTCGGAAGCATTGCATATGTGCATGTGCTAAAGGAGAAGAGGAGAAAGCCAGACGCCAAAGCCGAGAAGTGTATCTTGGTCGACTATTCAGACGAGCAGAAGGGGTATAAGTGTTATAACCCCCGAACAAAGGAAGTTCGCGTAAGTTGAGATGTCGTGTTCGACGAGTCCTCTTTGTGGTACTTGCCTTCACCCCCAATACCTCATGGCTCCATTCCGAATTCTGAAGAAGAGGCCAAGATGCCACCACGTGATGAGGAAATCAGAGCTCTGACAGATAGTCCGATCTCATTTCAGCTAAGTGGGTTGAATGAGTGGTTGAGCCAAGATGGCCAACCAAATGAAGAGTTGGCAAGTAGTGGAGACTCGGCCGTGTTGCCCCCACGTAAAGAAAAAGGGAAGAAGAAAATGTCGGAATACGATTTCGGCAGTGCCGAGTCAGAACGGAACGAATCTGACTTTGGGCCAATCAAGAAGGAGCCTATGCGAAAGAGGTCGAAATCGGATGAAATGGTCGTGAAATCGGGTAATCACGAATTACACCAATCTACCCCCCTGAAGAACCCTGTAAAAACATACGGGTACAATGAATACATGGCGCAACATTACGTGAACATGACACGAGTGGCGGAAGTGCATGAGCTGGAGAGCCACGCAGAAGCGCCGAAAGATGCGAATTGGCGTGTTGCGATGGAGGAAGAGATGCGCGCGTTAACAGATAATAAGACTTGGGACCTTGTTGATGCACGTAAAAGGTGTAAAGTCGATCGGATGCAAGTGGGTGTTTAAGGTGAAATACAACACCGATGGCTCGTCAATCGATATAAGGCCTGTTTGGTTGCAAAAGGCTACGCGCAAAAGCACGGCGTAGATTACGACAAGACGTTCGCGCCGGTTGCGAATATGACCACGATGCGCGTTCTACTAGCCATAGCAGTGGAGAAGGGGTGTCACTTACATCAAATGGATGTAAAAAATGCGTTCCAGGGGGTTGTACCATGTACAACCGCCCGGATTTCTATCCGAACAGAACACTTCGGTTGTTTGTCGATTGGAGAAGGCATTATACGGACTTAAACAAGCCATGAGCTTGGAACGCGAAGATTGCGCAACAGTTGCATAGAATGGGGTTTACAATGTCTAGATCGGACTCTTCGTTGTTCGTTTGGCAAGGTCAACATGGAGCGGTTTGTCTTTTACTTTATGTTGATGATTTTGTCATCGCCAGTGCCGACCTAGAAGAAATCCGCCTCGTCAAGTCTTAGTTTGTGGCACATTCGAAATGAAGGATCTTGGTGACCTTCATTACTTTCTCGGGATCGATGTGATCCACACTCCCAAAGGCATATTGATCAACCAGCGTCACTACGCGCTGAATATGATCTTTAAGTTCGCGATGGCAGATTGTAGGCCCATCTCGACCCCTCTGGATATAAACATAAAGCTTCACCGAGATTCGGGAAAGGCATGCGACCTGACACAGTTCCGACAAATTGTCAGAAGCCTAATCTACTTGACGATCACTTAGCCGGATCTCAGTTACCCGGTCGGTTTGATCAGTCAAGTTATGTTGCAACCCATGGGCAAAACTTTTAGTGCGTGCAAAGGATATTGCGATATGTCAGTGGCACTAAAAACATGGCATTGCTGTATCGGACATGCATAACCGAACAATTAGTTGGCTACACGGATGGCAATTGGGTTGGAAATGCCCACAATCGTAGATCCACATCCGGATACGCATTCTCATTGGGAACTGTGGCGATCCCGTGCAGCAGTAAGAAGCAGAAGACAGTAGCACTGTCGAGCATAGAGGCCAAATATTGCGGGGCGACTGTCGCTACGTGCGAAGTCATTTGGCTGAAACGGCTATTACGGGATCTGCATGTGCAGGTGTCCGATCCGACGATGATCTATTGTGACAACCTCAGCAGTGTCCACCTTGCGAAAAACCCTTTATTCCACGCCCAGACCAAACACATTGAGGTGCACTACCATTTTGTCCGAGAGCGTGTCCTTTTTTATGAAGTCGGACGGGTCGGCAGATTGCTGACATCTTCACCAAGCCCCTTGGTCTCGTCAAGTTGTGGTATCTCTCGAGTGAGCTGGGCTTGCGTCACCTCGACACGCCGAAATGGAAGGGGAGACAGGAACCGGAGTGTGAACGGGAAAGGAGCGGTAATGACTGCGATGCAGAATCGGATGAAGAATTCGATTTTGGGCCGGCTGAAGAGCCAAAGAAGTAAGCAAGGGCCGGAACCGCCGCGAAGAGCCGAAGATAGCCAAACAAAGGGTAGATAAGGCCGAGACCAAGACGTGGTCTAACGTTCTCAAGGTCCTGAAGACCGAAGATGAATTGGAGACAGCCAATTCGGACGCGAGCAGAAACGAGTCGGTACTGACCGATTCAATCGAAATGTTTGATTCGGACATGCTGAATCACCTGAGAGCCAATCGGAAGAGGTACCAATACCACGATAGCAAGGGAGCTGAAAAGGGCCACACGAGCAGACAAGCCGACCGAAAGGGTCGAGGCACGCGGAATCAAATGGCTGAAGGAGCGCGAGCGAGGCGTAAAGCCAGGAAAAGCCGGAGTGAGGATCCGGAAGAGCACGGGGAACCTCAAGTTGAGCTTGAGGGGGAGTGTTGAGATACAAGATCAACATTGGGTGCATAAACGTGTGCGTAACCCAGTGCGTAGACTGGGTGCGTAAAATTGTACGTACAACATGGCCGTAGCGGTGCATAAACCGAGAGGCTGTTAGAATGTTATTCCTCACAAGGAATAATTTTGGGAGTAAGTGTAGGATGCTCATTTATGAGCGGTCAAGTACTGACAGTACTTGTGTCAGCCCAATAGTCAAGGCTTGTATAAAAGGTGCTCACTGAGCATGAAGTATGTACAGAGAACATATAGAGAATTATTTTGAATATAGTTTTGTTTCTACTCTCTCTCTATCTCTCCCTCTTCTTCTCTGTGATTTTTGCATTTTACCGAGTTGTCCTACTTCCAAACTGTGTACTCTGTGTCTTACGCATACGTTTCCGCACACGTATTCCTTTACACATCACTAGCCCAGTTAGCATCAGTATATCCAAATGGCTTTTCGGCTATACCATCTTGGTATAACAGTCCCCGGTCCTTCGTGTCGCTCGCATATCGCCATAGTCGATGTGCGCATTGACGGTGCTCCACGGTCGGTGTCTGCATAAACTGGCTGATCACCCCAACTGGATAACTGATATCGAGTCAGGTGATCGTCAAGTATATAAGGATTTTGACAATTTGTCGGAACTGTTTCTCATCACAAACTGGTCTTGAGTCGGGACGTAGCTTCAGGTTCCAGTCCAGGGGTATCAAACTTGTACAACATATTCAACACATAGTGTCTTTGTGAGAGCAATATGTCTACTGGGGTCCGGATCACCTCGATCCCAAGAAAATAATGATGGTGCTCCAGGTCCTTCAATTCAAATGTGTCCCAGAATTGGGACTTCAGACCGTTGATTTCATCGAGTCCGGGTCCAGTGATGACTAAATCATCTACATATAGCAGGATACAATCCGGACCATCTAGACCTTTCCGGATGAACAGTGAAGAGTCAACTTTGAGGCCGCAAACCCCATCTTACGCAACCAGTGCGTGATCTTCACATTCCAAGCTCGGGAGGCTTGCTTCAGACCGTAAAGCGACTTCTTGAGTCGGCACACTACTGACTTGTTCATCTCCGATCGGAAACTGGGGGGTTGGATCATATAGACCTGTTCTTCAAGGTCACCTTGAAGAAACGCATTCTTCATGTCCAGGTCTCGTTGTAGTCAATTCTTTGCGTCTATGCGTATCCCTTTGCCACAAATCGGGCCTTGTACCGGTTGACCAAACCGTTGTCGTGAAGATCCGTCACTACGCGCGGATCGTGAGGCGGAACCGCCGGGGTTCTGGACCAAAAGGATTTAGAGTCGATACAAGCTTTGGCGAGAAAGTACTTAAGATAGATTGGGAAAGAGAGAAATTGAGATTACACGATTGATTTGAAAACGAATTTCTTCCTCTTAATTTTCATAAAAAAAACCCGTGTTTTTTCTCCTCCCCCTTCCCTCTTTTATAGATGCTCTCATGCATATGATGCATGTGAGGGTACAAGACATGCATAAATTGCATGTTTGCCATTTGGCGCTTAAGTATTACATGTGGTGCATGCTAACCATGTCACTCATTTTAGCTCTCATGTATGAGAATTTACATGTAAAAGTACAATGATAGAAATATAATTTTAACTAAATAGCATGGCTTAATTGTAAGCCAATTGACTCCTAACTTGGAGGTGCAAGGTTCGAATCCATACTTGCCCTCCTTGTATATGTAAATATGTATATATATTTATATATTTATTTTATCTAGTCGTCGGACGCCGGTGCCGCCGGATACCGTCGCCGGATTGCCGTCGGATCACCGGCTCCATCGCCGGTCCGGTTTTGGTTGGCCAAAACCCTTTACGAGTAGCTAGCCACCTCCACTCTTAGTTCAAGTTACCTTGAACTCTCTATGCTCCACACATAGACACAAAGATTATATCTTTTGCTCCACCTTATATATGATGAGAGCCGTATTTGTCGTGCCTATGTGGGATATCTCACAATTTTCTCTTTTCTTTTCACAAACTTTATACCCTCATATCTTGACATTTAGTTGTCCATTTCTCGTGTAATAAAGTGCATTCGAAACCTCCATCATTTTGTACTTAGATATTAAAAATGTTATCTTCACAATTATTGTATTACGTGATTCATACTCGATTTCGTACGTTTTATGGGATTTTCACACTATTGCCGAAAATCTTCACGACATCCACCCCCACCAAACCGCACGTCCTCCGGTACGTGCCAAGAAGAGGAGAATTGAGATTTCGGCTACGATGATCAATTAGATTCCTCCATGTCTTCATTTTCATCCGCCCTATTCTGTTCATCGTCGAGGTAATCGAGGTCAGGATCCTTGTCTTGTCTTTTTTTGAAAATCTTTACTCTTTTCCCGCAATGGGTACAGCCAACCTTGATCTGTCTAGTTCCGCAAGGTGGTATGTGGCATTATCGTTGGCACTTGTCACCACATACGGCCCGAACCATCTTCTTGCGAACTTCCTTGTTGTACTGTGTTGATTGTCAAGGGTGTTGTCGTAAACCAGAACCCAATCCCCTTCTTCAATCTTCTTGGGACGAAGTCGATGCGTGTTGTCGAACCAAACTTTGTTCTCTACTCGGGCTGCCTTCATCATCTTTCGCGCTTTTTCTAAATCTTCAGGTCTTCTTTCAAGTTGCCTTATCCGCGCCGCTAATAACTCTTCTTGGCTCATCTCGTTCTCCCACGGTATCGCTACCCATGAGGCGATCGTCCTTTCGATGGGCATAATCGGCTTTTGTCCATACATAAGCTCCGTCGGCATATACCCTGTCACCGAGCTATGTGTCGTTCTATCGGCCCACAAGGCATAGGGTAATAGTCGTGGCCAATTCCCGACTCGACCGTTGCATGCCCATACGATGGCTTTAACGATAGGTCCATGCCCTCGCTCGATCTTCCCATTTGCTTCCGGATTGTAGGCAGTCGTGAGGGAGAGCTTCACACCTAGTCTTTCGAAGAGCTCCGTCGCTTCGTGCGCGTCCAACTCCCCTCGGTCGGCCACTATCTTCCCTACACATCCATATCGGCAAACAACATCTTCAAGTAAAAATTTACAAACGGCTGAAGTCGTCTTATTTGTCAAGGCTCGTCCTTCCACTTGATTTGTCAAGTCTTCCCTTGCGAGCACTAAGTACTTCATTTGTCCCACTCCCATTGGCATCGAGACCAGATCCACCATCCATTTGAAGTGAATGGTGAGTGGGTATGTCGGTTTTAACTCATCACGATGACGTATATTTGAATATATTTGGCAAGTTTCACATGTGGACACGAAATGGAGTACATCTTTGTACATGCTTGGCCACCAATACTTCTCCTTCAATTTTTCGAACGTCGCCCATGTTCCTCTATGACCTGCCCAAGCACTCTCGTGGAATTCGGTCATCAGCGTCTCTTGCTCTTCTTTCTTTACCACCACTCGACGTGGTATTCCTGTCCTTCTTTTTGGATGTCGCCAAAGGAATCCTCCCTTCAAGAAGTATCGATAAGCTTTCTTTCGGATTCGTAGGGCCTCCTCCTTTGTCAACGAAGCATCTGTCGTCAATGTTCTTAGGAATCTACCGATGAGTAACCATTCTCCTTCGTACTCATTCTCATTGAAGGCGTGGAGGGTTTGTGTGTCCTGGTCTTCCGCCGACAATCGAGACATCTTGAAGAAGTTGAGGGCGACATCTTCATCTTCCGAAACCATGTTACTTCCATTTGAAAATCTTGCCCTCGACAGCATGTCAGCCATGGCGTTCTTCTTCCCTGCGATGTGGCGGATCTCTGGGTTTAAAGACTTGATGTAGGCGATCCACCTTAGCATAGCAAGATCTGGGGTCGCACATCCCGAGACCATTCCGAGAATTGGGAGACAATCTGTCTCTATTATCACTTCTGACCCGATCAGGTAATCTTTGTCCGTCTTCACTGCCGACACAATACCCCAAAGTTCCCGCTTGACTTGGGCATATCTTTGTTGTCGTTCGCTGAGAACCTTTGCTCCGAACCAGACGGCATATCGCGCATTATCTTCACCTTCTTGATTGATGACCCACCCGATTCCGGTTGGGCTCGTATCTACGGTCACGTAAATTGGTTTCCCTTCGGCATAGTCGGCCTTCCTTAGTGCCGGAGCTTCAAGAAGCAGTTTCTTTAATCTTCGCATTGCCTCTGTGTGCTCGTCTCGCCATTCGAACTTTATTCTTTTCTTTAGTAGTCCATATAACAGTTCGGCGACATTAGCGTAGTGAGGAATCCATATATGATAAAACGCGCACGCTCGAAGGAACCTTCGAACCTCCGTTTGGTTTTCGCATTCTTCTTTCATGTCTTGGATTGCGTTCACTTTGGATGGCGAGGGCTTCCGGCCGTATGCTCCACACAAGTGACCTACCACCAAGATCTCCGGTTGCCCGAATGCGGATTTTTCTCCCGAAAATGTCAAATTCGCATCTTCGAGCCTTTGAAGCACCTTCTCGCAATCTTTCATATGATCCGCAACGAACTTTCTACAACCTTCCTTATCTTTCGATTCATCTTTCTCCTCATCCGAACATCCTTTTATCGGAATATCATCCAAGAATGGCATCGTGATGTCCGGAATGCAATCCTTCAAGACTTTATTCATGGCATTCACCATATGAGCCACCGAGTTCGTTGCGCCTTGGGGTAAGGTACACATCCGCACAAGCCCGATCGGAGTCCTCATGGTTGTAATGTCCCGACTGTCGATCGCCAATTGGAATTGGTCATATCCGGAGTAGAGATCGCCAATGGAGTAGATGGACCGGCCTGCAAACGCTTCGGCAAATTCGTCCACGCTCGGACCGATTCCGGCATTTCGAATTGTCACCTTGTTGACGGGTTGAAGATCTTGGATGAATCGCAATGATCCATTCTTCTTCGGCACCGTGAACCACCTATTGGAATAAGGAGCATTCGACGGTTCTAGAATCCCCGTACTCACCTTCTCCTTTAAGAGCTCGATCAACTTCGGAAGGTGTGCTCTCGGAACCGGTATCGGTTTCAAATTCCAAGGCACATGAGGCACCGTGAAGATCACCATTGCCTCTATAACCTTTGGGTCGGCGCATCCGATTTCTCGTGGGAAGAATGCGAAAGCCTTCCCATGTCTCTCAAGCATATCGCGAAACATTCGCTCCTCTTCAGGGAGAAGGAAATCCTCCTTTCCAACTCGTAGCTTCCCCTTCGTCTCTTTGGTGAAGTCATGACTTATCTTCTTCGAATCTCTTAAGCTTGGATCGTTAGCGACTTCCTTCATCTTTTGCCAGCTATCTTCCGGTAGCGGAACCGCAACTGGCTTGATCTTCTTATCCACCGTTTTATATTTCGTGTTGATGTCAGCTTCCTTCATCGAGATGCCACGATGGTATTCATCGATGATAGCGTACATGTTGACGGAGTTAACCGAAATCACGCATTGGTTGTGAAGATAGCTCAAGTCCACGACGTCCTCGATTTCGCCGATGGTGTCGTTAAATGAGGCTTCTTCCATAATATGAGTCACGAACTACCCTTCTTCTATTATGTTCTCTTCTTTCAGCATCTTCTCGAATTCTTGTATCCGGTGCTTGTGCTTCTTGTCGGGTAGTACTAGTTTACATGCGCCACTAGGTGTGACACATGTTGCTTCTCCTTGCAATCCACGCACTCTTCTTTCTTGTGGGGTCTTGTGATTGCTCGGACTATTTGTGCCCCATGCTTCAATAGTCCGCTCTAAAAATCCGAGGATTCGCCTCCGAGACTATCTCGATTCCTTTCATGATTGGCTCGCAACGTTAGGAATTGGACCGATCTTTGGTTGTCAAGACTCTTTATTCGTGCGAAGGCTACTCCATTATCAAACACTTTGGTCTCCATCCGAGATGATGTGATATAAGGTTGCCCTAGGATGACAGGATGTGACGCCGATTCTTGTACGAAGAAGTGTTGATCCATCTCCACATCCCCGATCGTGACTTTGACATTGGGACAAGCTCCGTACAAGTCCTCCGTAGACTTTGTTGCCGTGCGAATCTTCCATCCATGGTTTGTATTGATTGGCCATCTTCCCTTTTTGTAGAAGTCGGTTGACATGAGGTTGATCTCCGAGCCGTGGTCGATCCAGGCCACGACGGTCTCTTTCTTCTCCCCGATCTTCACCGGCGTCTCCGTTGTCGCTCGTGCCCAATGAGGTCGAGTGTAGTGGCTGTCCACCATATCTTCATCGATTTCGTCTCTTGCCATCGTTATGGCATTCGTTTTTGCTTTCTGCGGCTTCTCTTCTTCCTCGTCCGATTGTTGTCTCTTTCTCTTAACAAGGTCCACGATCGTGTCATGGAACTCCTTCGTAATGCCAAGCAATTCCCTCAAGGACAAAGTTACGTGGCTATCAAGAACTCGTTCTTCGAGAATCTTCTTTAGGTCCGTCGTCTGCTCTATGTCCGACCTTAGCTTATAGGTACGTATGATCCTTGTCCTCCGAGCGGGGTCTTCGACACCAACCTTCACGGGCCGAACTGTTTCTTCAACTCGTATGCTCGGCTCCCCTTTTCGGCTTGATTCTCGTTCCTCCGTTTGTAAAGGTCGACTCGTCTCCGCATCGTCCTTCTTTTTCGCATTCCTTGTTTCATGTCTTTTTGATGGCCCTTGCTCTTCTATTCTCTTTCTCTTTTCTTCGACGAACACCTCGTGGTTGTCGCACATCACCTCTGCGAGTATGGTGTTGTCGTCCACCGGATCCGACCACCCGGTTATGCTTTGCACGCTTCGGTCCGCAAGCTCTACCTCCTTCGATGTGATTTTTCCCTTCTTCTCATATTCGAGAACGGAAGTCCAAAACTTTGCTCCCGCTCTAGCAGCTTCAGTCTTGTCTTTCCCGACTCTTATTCCGGCCGACGCAACATAGTGCATCGCATCCACATGAGTCGCATCGGCATCCTCCATAGATCTCTTCATTCCTCCTCTTCCGAAATTCACCCGTAGGGGTCTTCTAGTCTCGCTTGAGCAGATCATGTTGTCCTCTATGTATACGATATTTTGTCGAATCGCCTCTCGAAGGCTAGCACAATCCCTTCTCATGTGGTCCATGCTATCGCACCACACGCATCTAAAGGGTTCTTTTCCTTTAGGGCCCCGACGATTCATGTTGGCTAGCGTGACCTTCTCGAACTTCTTCGCTAGCTCTTCAATGATGTCGTCATCAATCTTCTTTTCTTCCACGTTACTTTGTCTCAGCGGCTTAGCTACTTTCGGCGGTCTTGCTTTTTCCGTGGTAGTCGGTCCCGTCAAGTCGGTGTCATCAACCCATTGGCGACGCTTGTCGAGCCTATTGCATGCCCGCTTCACCGCGATCCAATCCGCTACGAGCCCATTTGCTTGGGTATCATCTTCGAGAAGAGTCCCCAACTCCCGTCTATCCTTTATGTCCATGGCCTTCAAGAAGTACAAAGTCTTGTCCTCTTCAAGCAACACTTGGTCCGTATTGGGGAGACGACTAAACATCTGGTCGAATTCGTCGTACACCCTCGAGACGCTCATCTTCTTATTCTTCTTCTCTATCCACTTCATCGGGGCATGTCGAGTCATCCTCGTTGAGTCTTCAGTCACGAACTCCGCTAGTATCGTTTCCTCGAACTCGGACCATGTTGTCTTACCTTCTTGAAGCTCGATGACGCGTCTTTGGATGTTGTTGGCGACAACTCTCTTGAAGCTTGCGATTTGACGTGCCTCGGACACGTCCCTCTGATTCATTTCCCTCTTATATGCATCAAGGAACTTCGTAACGTTCCTTCCATCGAATTGGCCCTCGAGCTCTACGACACGATCGACAGCCTTCTCCACGCTCGCGTCGTTGTCCCGAGATCTCATCATTTGCTTGACGATTAGCATCATCCTTTCGAGCTCTCCCGCTTGGTTGCTTGAGGACCCCATCTCCAAGTATTAATCTCGACTTGATCCTTCCTACCGCCTCGTTCACGTCTGGTTCACCACTTAATTATGTCGTGAAGATCCGTCACTATGCGCGGATCGTGAGGCGGAACCGCCGGGGTTCTGAACCAAAAGGATTTAGAGTCGATACAAGCTTTGGCGAGAAAGTACTTAAGATAGATTGGGAAAGAGAGAAGTTGAGATTACACGATTGATTTGAAAACGAATTTCTTCCTCTTAATTTTCATAAAAAAAAATCGTGTTTTTTCTCCTCCCCCTTCCCTCTTTTATAGATGCTCTCATGCATATGATGCATGTGAGGGTACAAGACATGCATAAATTGAATGTTTGCCATTTGGCGCTTAAGTATTACATGTGGTGCATGCTAACCATGTCACTCATTTTAGCTCTCATGTATGAGAATTTACATGTAAAAGTACAATGATAGAAATATAATTTTAACTAAATAGCATGGTTTAATGGTAAGCCAATTGACTCCTAACTTGGAGGTGCAAGGTTCGAATCCATACTTGCCCTCCTTGTATATGTAAATATGTATATATATGTATATATTTATTTTATCTAGTCACCGGACGCCGGTGCCGCCGCCGGATGCCGATGCCGGATACCAGTGCCGCATGCTGCCGTCGGATCACCGGCTCCGTCGCCGGTCCAGTTTTGGTTGGCCAAAACCCTTTACGAGTAGCTAGCCACCTCCACTCTTAGTTCAAGTTACCTTGAACTCTCTATGCTCCACACATAGACACAAAGATAATATCTTTTGCTCCACCTTATATATGATGAGAGCCGTATTTGTCGTGCCTATGTGGGATATCTCACAATTTTCTCTTTTCTTTTCACAAACTTTATACCCTCATATCTTGACATTTAGTTGTCCATTTCTCGTGTAATAAAGTGCATTCGAAACCTCCATCATTTTGTACTTAGATATTAAAAATGTTATCTTCACAATTATTGTATTACGTGATTCATACTCGATTTCGTACGTTTTATGGGATTTTCACACTATTGCCGAAAATCTTCACTACACCGTCAGCATTGTACTTCACCTTATATACTCATTTACAACCGGTCGGTTTACACTGTCGGGGAGGGTCAACCATGTTGAAAAAGATTATGTGCGGAAGCAATAGAAAACCTAACACAGAAAATACGCAAGTTTAATGGAGAGCTTGAATATACACAGTACGCGGGAGAGACAGAGAGAGAGAACACACAGAAACTCAATTCAAAATAATACTCAATCTATACATACACCGTGCTCAATGAGCACCTTTTATACAAGCCCTAACAATCGGGTTGACACAAGTATTGACAATACTTGACTGCTCATAAATGAGCCTTGACACTCACTCCCAAAATTATTCCTTACGAGGAATATCTCTCTAACGGCCTTTCGGTTTAAGCACCGGTCCGGCCTAACCGATCGATCCCAACCGATCCGGTTCTCGGCTCGCACAACCGATCTGGACGATGTTGAGCTTGTACTCAACACTCCCCCTCAAGCTCAACTTGAGGTTCCATCCGCTCTTCTGGATCTAAGCTCCAGTTCCTTTTGCCTTAACGCCTTGCTCGCGCTCCTCGACCTATTTGATTCCTCGTGCCTCGAACCTTCCAATCGGCTTGTCTGCTTACACGGCCCTTCTCAGCTTCCTTGCTATTACGGTGTTGGCGCCTCTCCTCTTCCACTTGACCCTTGGTTGATTCAGTGTATCCGAATCAAACATCTGAACCGACTCGGCTTCCTCCGATCGGTTTCCGCTCTCGTCTGAGTTGGTTGTCTCCAACTCATCTTCAGTTTTCTCACCCTTGATGGGTTCGTCTCCCCCACGCTTGCTTGGCTTCGGCTCTTCCTTTCGATTGCTCCCCTTATGTCCGCTTTCCGACTCTTCCGCAGATCTGCCCTCGGCTTCTTCAGCCGATCCGAAATCGAAATCGTCATCCGACTCGACATCACGATCTTCTCCGCTCCTTTCCTGCTCCCTTCCGTGGTCATCATGGACGTTTCTCCCCCTCCAGTTCAGCACATCGAGGTGACGCAACCCAAGCGCATCCGAGAATTGCCGCAACTTATCCAGACCAAGAGACTTGGTGAAGATTTTGGCGTTCTGCCGATCCGTTGGAACATACAGAAGTTCGACTTCACTGGAGAGGACATGCTCACGGACACGCTCACGGACGAAATGGTAGTGCACCTCAATGTGCTTACTCCAGGCGTGGAAGATGGGGTTCTTAGCTAGCTGGATGCTACTAAGGTTACCACAGTAGATTGTCGTTGGATCGGATACCGCCACCTGCAGGTCCTTAAGTAGCCGCTTCAACCATATGGCTTCGCATGTTGCGACAACTGCTCCTCTATGCTCAGCTTCGGTGCTCGACAACGCAACTGTCGGCTACCTCTTGTTACTTTACGCGATCGCGACACTCCCAAGAGAGAACGCGAAACCGGACGTGGATCGATGATCGACGACATTTCCGACCCAATCAACATTGGTGTAACCGGCCAACTGCACGGCAGTATCGGTCCGATATAGTAGCCCCCGGTCCTTAGTGCCACTGACGTACCGGAGTACGCGTTGTGCACACTGAAGGTGCTCCTCGGTTGGTCTCGCCATGAATTGACTAATCACCCCGACCCGGTAGCTGAGATCTGGTCAGGTGATGGTTAAATATATAAGGCTTCCAACTATCTATCGGAACCTTGTCGGGTCGCATACCTTTCCAGAATTGGGGCGAAGCTTGACGGTTCTATCCAGAGGAGTCAAGACGGACTTACAGTCGGCCATCCCAAATTTGAAGAGCATACTCAGCATGTAATGTCGTTGGCTAATCAGTATGCCTTCGGGGATGCGAACCACTTCGATCCCGAGGAAGTAATGAAGGTCCCCCAAATCCTTCATGTCGAATGATGCCACAAGCTGGAGCTTCACGTGGTCTATCTCACCTAGGTTGGCGCCAGTGATGACCAAGTCATCAACATAAAGTAAAATACTAACCGGCCCGAGTTGACCTTTCCAGATGGACAGTGAGGAGTTCGATTTTGACGTCACAAAGCCCAACCGACGCAATCGTTGCGTGATCTTCGCGTTCCAGGCACGCGAGGCTTGCTTTAGTCCGTAAAGGGACTTCTTCAATCGGCAAACTACCGAAGTGTTCGTTTCGGAGTGAAATTCGGGGGGTTGTACCATGTACACCTGTTCCTCAAGCTCACCTTGCATGAACGCATTCTTTACATCCATCTAATGTAAGTGCCACCCCTTTGCCGCAGCTACCGCAAGCAAAACACGAACGTTTGTCATCTTTGCGACCAACACAAACGTCTCATCGTAGTCAATGTTGTGTTTCTGCACGTAGCCTTTCACTACTAACCGGGCCTTGTATCGGTTGACTGAGCCATCGGTGTTGTACTTGATCTTGTACACCCACCTACATCTGATCGGCTTCACACCTTTTGGTGCGTCAACCAGGTCCTAGGTTTCATTCTCCGCCAATGCGCACACCTCTTCCTCCATTGCGGCATGCCAATTTGCATCCTTCGCCGCTTCTACGTAGCTCTCCGGCTCATGCACTTCTGCTACACGGGTCATGTACGCATAGTGATGTGCAATGTACTCATTGTATCCGAACCGCACAGCAGGGTTCTTCTGGCGGGTAGATCGGCGTAATTGTTCATTAGCCGATGTGGAGGCTTCTTTAGCCGATGTGGACTTCGCTGTTGAAGACCCGTCATCACTGCCCTCGGAGTCGGACTCGCGTCGATCCGACTCGTTCCTATCCGTGCCGTAATCTGACACCTTCTTCTTCCCTTTCTCTTTGCGCGTAAGCCATCTCCTCGGCTTCCTACGTGGGAAATGCACGGCCAAGTCTCCACTACTCGCTAGTTCTTCATCAGACTGGTCGAACCGACTCAATCGTCCATTCGGTCTGCTTAACCGAAACGAAATCGGACTCTCTTCGTGGGTCCCGATTTCAGGTTCATTCGGAGGCATCTCAGCCTCTCTGACCTCATCGTCAGAACTCGGACTAGAGGTGAGGTCCGGAGTCGGAGGCAAGTACCAGGACTTGGACTCGTCGAACACAACGTCACGGCTCATGCACGCTTGTTTGGTGCGAGGGTTATAACACTTATAACCCTTTTGCTCGTCCGAGTAGCCGACCAAGATACACTTCTCGCCTTTCACATCCAACTTCCTCTGTTTCTCCTTCGGCACATGCACATACGCAATGTTACCGAAAACTCTCAAGTTTCGTAGGTTCGACTTCATTCTGAAATATTGCTCATGCGCCGACACTTTGTCTCCGATCCGATTCTGGATGTATACCACGGTTCGTACCGCCTCGGCCCAATAGAACTTGGGCAAGCTCTTCTCCTCCAGCATTACTCATGCCGGTTCTACAATTGACCGGTTCTTCCTCTCGGCCACGCCGTTTTGCTCCGGTGTGTATCTATAACTGAATTCACACCGAATTCCCATATGTTGCAGATAGTCATTGAATTCACAGGAAAAGTATTCTTTTCCGCTATCCGTTTGCAGGCAGTTGATCTTTCTTCCTGTTTCCCTTTTGACGAAACTCTTGACGTCCCGGAAACAGTCGAAGACTTCACTCTTCTTCTTGATGAGGTAGATCCACGTGTGCCGCGTATAGTCGTCGATGAAGGAGACAAAATATCGACTCCTGCCAAGACCAACGTTTTGTGTCTGCGCCCATACATCAGAATGTATCAAGTCGAGCTGGTTGCGGCTCCGGTTACGCTCGTTAGGGAAAGGAAGTCGGTGTTGCTTCCCTAGCTGGTAGGCTTCAGAAATTTGCGCCTTTCAGCCACAAAATTTGGGCAATCCAAACACATGTTTCGATTGCAGGTCCTGAAGTCGTTGATAGTTTACGTGACCTATCCGCTTGTGCCATAAGTTGATATCCGACTCAACTTTTTTTCCTTTCGCGAACATTGCAGTGCCACCGTCACTAGAGTCCAGGATAAACATCCTGCCGTCTCTGCGTCCTTGCGCAATAACTCCGCCTTCTTCCTCGATGAAGCACCCAAGATGCGTAAACTGGACTTGCATCCCCTGGTTGATGATCTGCCAGACCGACACTAGATTCTTCGTGATTGTGGGGACGTGTAACACGTTCATAAGTTTCCCTTTCTGCCTGACATGGCTCAAGGGAACTTCACCGACATTCGCGATCGGATGCGGAGTGTCATCTCCGATTGCGACTACTCCCAGTTGCATCGGTTTTTCCAGGTACGAGAACCACTCTTTGTGGCATGTCATGTGGTTTGACGCGCCGGAGTCGACGTACCACACCTCGTCCGACTTCGGGGTGATCTTCTTCATCGACTTTGCTTCGTGTCTCATCACGAAGATCGACCCTTTTCCGGCTTTTCCGGATCCTTTGGCGTAGTGCGATCGCCCTATTGACTTACAACCAGGGAAAGAACCTCCATGGGGCCCAATTTATAATCTCTCCCCTGTAGAGCTAGAGACTTTGCGGGAATATATTGATGAGAATCTGGCAAACAAATTCATTTGGCATTCTAGATCCCCTGCTGGTGCACCTATCTTCTTCGTTAAGAAGAAGAATGGGACTCTTCGGTTAGTCGTGGATTATTGAGGGCTAAACAAAGTGACTATCCGGAATAGATATGCTCTACCATTAATCCCAAATCTTTTGGAATGTCTCAGTGGTGCAAAATATTTCACGAAGTTGGACCTTCGCGGAGCATATAATCTAGTTCGGATTCGCCTGGGGAATGAATGGAAGACAACTTTCCGCACTCGCTATGGACATTTTGAGTATACAGTGATGCCATTTGGTCTCACGAATGCACCTGCTGTTTTCCAACATATGGCGAACAATATTTTTCGAGATTTTCTTGATATCTTCACTATAGTTTACCTAGATGATATTTTAATCTACTCAAAGACCCAAGAGGAGCATGACAAACATGTTCATCAGGTACTGCGTCGACTCCGAGAATATGGTCTCTATGCAAAAATTAGAAAAGTGTAGTTTCGGCCAGAATCAAGTGGAATTTTTGGGGTATGTTGTATCGTCAAATGGTATTGCTATGGACCCCATGAAGGTACAAGCAATTTTAGAATGGCAAACGCCACTTTCAGTGCGTGATGTGCAATGTTTTCTTAGGTTTGCAAATTTTTATCGAAAATTTATTAAAGATTATTCCAAGGTTCTGCTTCCGCTTACTCAGCTCACACATAAAGATCAACCATTTATATGGAGTTTAGATGCAGCCGAGGCATTCGAAAGCTTAAAACGAGCATTTACAACGACACCTATCTTAGCACATGTCGACCCAACAAAACGCTTCATCCTCGAAGCCAATGCATCCGATTTTGCACTAGGGAGTGTCCTCTCACAGACTGGAGATGATGGACAGCTACACCCTGTCGCCTTTCATTCACGAAAGTTTGAAGCTGCAGAGATCAACTACGAGATCCATGACAAAGAGCTTCTTGCAATCGTGGATTCGTTTCAACAATGGCGACATTTCCTAGAAGGTTCTTCTTAGCAGATCATTGTCTACAATGATCATAAGAACCTGACTTATTTCCAAAATGATCGAGTCTTGAGTCGACAACAAGCCCGATGGGCGCAATTTTTGACTCACTTCGACTTTATCATCATATATCACCCTGGGATGCAGCAAGGAAAAGCAGATGCTCTTTCTTGGCGCTCTTATATGGAACTTCGTCCAGGGGAACCTACATTTGAGCATCAAAAACAAATCCTTTTGGGTCCTAATCGTACCATCCTGTCACTTGAATATGTGTTCTTGATTGATCACATAGTACCATCTTGTCACTTGAATATGTGTTTTTAATCTTTTAATCCATGTGAAGTGTTCTCCATAGACACATTGTACTATGTTGTGTGTTGTATCTATACTAAATCAGTATTTATTGAAGAATGTAAAGTACTCGTCTTGTACTCATAGTATTGGCCGTTCTTAAGAGTTTGTACTAAGTATCTTTTAGTCCATGTTGAGTGCTCTCCATGGACACATTGTATTGTAATGTGTGTTGTATCTGTACTAAATCAGTATTTATTGAAGGATGTAAAGTACTCGTCTTGTACTCATAATATTGTCCGTCCTTAAGAGTTTGTACTAATTATCTTTTAATCCATGTTGAGTGTTCTCCAAGGACACACTGTATTGTATCTGTACTAAATCAATATTTATTGAAGGATGTAAAGTACATGTCGTGTACTCATAATACTGTCCTATATTGAAGAGTTTGTACTAATTATCTTTTAATCCATGTTGAGTGTTCTCCATGGACACATTGTATTGTATTGTGTGTTGTATCTGTACTATATCAGTATTTATTGAAGGATGTAAAGTACATGTCTTGTACTCATAGTACTGTCATATATTGAAGAGTTTGTACTAATTATCTTTTAATCCATGTTGTATTCTCCATGGACACATTGTACTGTGTTGTGTGTTTTATCTGTACTAAATCAGTATTAATGGATGTAAAGTACTCGCCGTCAGCACCATAGTATTGTTCAATATTGAAGAGTTTGTACTAATTATCTTTTAATACATGTAGAGTGTTTTCCATGAACACATTGTACTATGCTTTGTGATGTATTCGTACTAAATTAGTATTAATGGATGCTAAGTACTATTGGTTGACAACATAATACTATTTATCTTTTAATCAGTGTAGAGTGTTCTACATGGATACGTTGTGCTATGCTTTGTTTTGTATTTGTACTAAATCAATATTAATGGATGCGTAGTACTCTGGATTGACAACATAGTACTAATGTTTGTTGGAAACCTGGGATACAAAAGCATGTACTTCTCCTTATTCAACATTCGTATGCAATGGAACTACTTCGGGTCTGGACATGGAAAAGGAGAGCATGATGGCGTAGGGGTTGTGATCAAACGTGCCCTTACAAGTGAGCAGTTGGATAATAATGGTGCTAAGTTACAAAATGCACATGATGTTGTGGAGTGGCTAACATGGAAGATGTCAAATGATGGTAAGAACAGATTGTTTGTTGAGGTTCGCACTAATGAGGTCGATAAAACTAAATCATATGGTTGTAAAATCGTGAAAGGCACACGAAGCACCCATTGTGTATTAGGGTTTAGCCGCAAGGACACAACACAATTGTTACTTCGTACTTTATCATGCTTTTGTTCCATGTGGATAGATGAAGCTTGGGATAAATGCATCAACCTATCAATCGTGGAGCCCTGGAAGTTGCAGAAGCTTGAGCTTGAACAACAAGATGATATTGAAGACGATGCACATTCAAATGATATTGTATACTACAACCAACATCAAGACTTGGCAGTTTTATTGGAAGCTGGAGATCATTTTGCGGTGCTCAAATTTCCTCAAAATGAAGATTTAGAAGACTACTACATTGTGGTGTGCAAGCAAGGAAAGACATTATTGAAAGAAGTGGTGAGGGATGGCTGGGGCAACATGTTCAACGTTGGTGAGTCTGTCGTGTATGGAAACTATTCTGCAAAGTTGCCACAGTGCAAGAACACATATGCATTACTAAAAGATGCACCCATCGCAATAATCTACATTGTTGCCATTCTTGCGATCAAGTTCAATATGACTCAAGCAAAGCACAAGGTTAAGGGATACAAAACTGTCTACAAGGTCCCCCAAGAGGTTCATGAGCACATATTAGGGGAGGTCTCTCTATTTAATGCTTGAAAGTTACCCTATTAATACATTGTAGTTGGCAACTAAAAAACATCCGCTTGTAGTTCACTATTTGATGTATTGATATATTATCTTTGATGATTTACAAATGAATCGATATATTTCGTCTTTCTTCTAATGTGTTTAGAGTATTTATTGAGCTTGTTTTGAAAGTGTTCATGGTAATTATAGAGTTGCTTGTTTCTATGGTTTAGGGTGTGAAGTCTTCAATACTTAGTAACATCAATATGGCCCAGACTTATTCAACTATCAATACCAGTAGTCTAATCCCTATTGTGTTAAGTCTCTATTTGACTCTGACTATGTGCACTCAAGGAAACCATACTTCTCAAGTATCAATATACATATTAGTTTAGTACTAATGTCAATTGTAAGTGTTCACTAATACATAGTAGTCTACCGAAGTATCTCAGTTAGACGGATGGATACATACATCTTATTTTAGTACTAATATGAATGTCAAATTGTTCCCTACTACATTCATGGTTGCATGACAATTGACAATAGAATACATTCTCATTCTCTACAATTAGCAATATAGAATTTCACATTACACTACAACACTAGATGAGTGATCTGATCTTCACAGCATTTCAGAGGGGCAATTTTGACAGTACGCTGGTAACAGTTCAACACAATCATGGCTACATGACAATTAACAAAAGAATACATTCTCATTCTCTGCAATTGGCAATATAGAATTTCACATTACATTAACAACACTAGATGAGTGAACTGGAATCAGTACAACATTTCACATTAGCAATTTAGACAGTATTTTGGTATACCAAATAGTTCAAGTTCAGACATCACTAACAGTTCAGCTATAGTTCAAGTACAATCTTGTAATGTGCTTGTTATTGGCTCCAGTTTTTTGTGATTTTACATTATCAGCTTACTAAGTGGCACTTCATCATCTCACATTAGCAATTTAGATAGTATTTTGGTATACCAAATAGTTCAAGTTCCGACATCACTAACAGTTCAGCTATAGTTCAAGTACAATCGAAAGACAATCAGGCACCATTTCACAATTTCGCCAATCTTGTAATGCGCTTGTTATTGGTGCCAGTTTTTTGTGATTTTACATTCTTCTTTATCGTAAAGCCTTTAGGCATCAGCTTACTAAGTGGCACTTCATCATCAAAGACATTAGAGACAGGTGTGGATGTACATGCACCTTGTACCAATGGCAAGCTTGAGAGAGAAACTGTGTTTTCTGCAACTATAATGCTTGTACACACATCCACAAAGGTATTGTTGATAGTCAAATTATCATGTTGGCCGGTCAGAAGAGCAAGGACAAGTGGGAAGGCGGAATCGGATAATAGGAAGTAATAGTAGAATTATTATTCGGAGGGACAGATTCGGTACAGTTGTACCGATCCGGATCCGAACCGATTCGGATGTCGGTTACCTAAGCGCACCGATTGTAACCTTGCTGGATGCCTATAAAAGGATCCGATGATTTGTAAAGTTTTTTGACGGAAGTAATACAATAGTAATTATTGTGTATTTATCTGTATCTCGTATTGTTTGCCGTCCGTGCTTAATTGTAATCATCTGATGCGTGTAACCTAGCATCCAATCCTTACCACCCCTTTGGAGAAGTGTCGGATAGACACCTGTGTTGAGGCTAGTCCGGCCATACAGACAACACTATTTTGGCGACCACGATTCCTGCAAAGTGCAGAGGACAACCGGGGGATGGATGTCTAGACCAAACGACGACCACATCACCGAACGAGGGAGACGATACACCGAACGCGAGCAACGACGGGAAGCCCTGCAGCAAGCCGTCGACGAGATCCGGCGGGATCGGTCATTCTCCAAAACTCTTCGGAGAGTCGCAAAAGAAGCACTGCAGTTCCGGGTTCTGCAAATCCCCGACGAAGGCAGTAGCATAACAAGCCTGCAAGAGGCGGAAACGATATTGCAGACGCTCGCCGCGGGCGACGGGGACTCGGAAGCATTCGCAACACTTGAGGCGGAGTCGGAAAGCGACGGAAGCATTGCATCCCGGTATAAAAGCAGCCATGACACACCAAACGACCGGGAGGACGAGGGGTCGGAAGACTCAGTAACACCGGCGCCAGAGGAAGACATAACCCTGGAATTCGGTGACCGGCAACCGCCGAGGAAGGCTGATCGGATACCGACAACAACCGCGAGGGAACCGAAGGAGCGGATACCGACAACACCCGCGGAGGAACCAACGGACCGGACACCGGCAACACCCGCGGAGGAACCAAAGGTTCTCACACCAACGCCAACAGCGGACAGAGAACGGAGGGAACAGGAGAGTCAGTTGGACGACACGATGCCATACCCATACCCAAAGTACCGGGATGAGGCCGACGCGGAGGCACACGTGTACGCATTCCTCCAAACATGGGAAGCCAACCATATCTCCCAAAGACTGACGGAGCCCGAAGCCGAACGATCCAAAATCGCCGAATTCGGCATAACCTTAGAAGGACTAGCGGCCCAATGGCACGCAAAGCACTTACCAGGCACCTTTGCTACATTCGATGCCTTGAAGGCCAGATTCCTCAGGTTTTTTCACAGACAATTTGAGCAAAGGGAATGGGTCGGGCAGTTCTACACCACCCGGCAGGAAGAGAACGAGACTATGCCACAATTCATCATTCGGTTCCAGACCCTGCACAGCCAACTGACAAGAACACCACCCGAAGACGAAGCCAAAGCAGTCTTTCTGGCCGCACTGAAAGAGCCACTTCAAACAATGTGCGGAGTCCTTGATTTCCAAACCAGCACAATGGACCAAGTTATTGATCGGGTTTTAGAAATGGACAAGACTAGCCCCTTCTTGTCGATGGGGATGTTACACCGGGCACTCCCAAAAGAGGAAGACCTGAGGTTCCGACAGGCCTTACAATGTACAACATGCCTAAATTCGGGGCACTCAATAGTAGACTGCACCCTGCGAACACAATGTGTGATCTGCAACTCTCGAGCCCATACAACGGACCGATGCGAATACAA
Source organism: Azolla caroliniana (assembly GCF_043228905.1). Lineage (NCBI taxonomy): Eukaryota > Viridiplantae > Streptophyta > Polypodiopsida > Salviniales > Salviniaceae > Azolla > Azolla caroliniana. The sequence goes on along the minus strand of NW_028230448.1, from coordinate 3,333,466 downwards.
CCTGTTAAATCGGCAGGCAGCACCGGTTCGACACATAGAACCGCGCAATCCGAACCCGGACGAGGATCGATTCCGGAGAGACGACCGCTACCAACGCGAACGCGGTAACAGATACGCTGATAGAAGATGCGACAACTATGACCGAGAGGAGAGACGCAGAGATAGCTACCCCCGGGACCGGTACGACAGAGACGAATCCCCGGAAGACGATAGATGCGGAGAAGAGAGGCGACAAGGATACGCTGATAGAAGACGCGACAACTATGACCGAGAGGAGAGACGCAAAGATAGCTACCCCCGGGACCGGTATGACCGAGATGGAGCCCCGGAATACGACCGACGCAGAGAAGAGAGGAGACAAGGGAACCGAAATTTCAGACGGAATCAGAAGCGTGGATTTTTCCGAAGAGAGGAACGTCGGGAGGCAGCAAGGAATGACAACCCGGTATCCGTACCGGATAACCGAAAAACCAAAGACGACCGCCGGAGCATACCCACCCTCCAAACCGGGGACAAAGGAGAAACGAGCAACAGTCACAAGGTGTACTGTTATTACTGCCGCAAGGAAGGCCACTATAGTAACCAATGCCCAAGCAAAAGCTATGACAAGCAGCCGGAAGTCAACATGGTTACAGCCGAAATAACAGAAGTACAGCAGGTCACAACCCGGTCAAAGGGAAAGACCGCCGAGTGGGAAGCCCAGGAGGCAATCAGAAAACAAGCGACACAATGGATCAAGGAGGCCAATGAACAGAATGTGGCAGAAGTAAGAGACCAAAATATGCCAAAAGACGAAGAAATTATACAGCCAGGAGAAAACCCGACGTGGCAAGCGCTACAGGACTGTCAAATCGTGCTGCCGTTAGCACGACTACTACAGTTAGTGCCACGATTTACGGCAGACCTACAGGCATCCGTCAGCAAACCGAAGCCGACGCCAGCACCGGCATTCTTCTCCCACCCGGAGGAAGGACCAACGGTGGTCGATACAAGTAGCCCGGCGATCACGACAATCGTGAAAGGAAAGGAAATTGCTGGAACGATTATTGACGGAGGCTCCGGGGTAAATGTCATTAGCCAACAGACATGCAACGACCTGGGCATCCGGGAATGGGAACCATGCCCCTTCTGGTTATGCATGGCGGATACTAGCTCAGTCCGACCGACCGGGCTTATCCGGGATTTGGAAATCACGATCGGAGGCCACGTATTCCGGATATCGGCCGTGGTGCTGCAGCTGAATGTACAAGGCGCGTACCCCCTACTGCTAGGACGACCATGGCTGCGAACGGCGCATATCAAGCAGAACTGGCAAAAGAACATGATCACATTCCGGCGAGGGAAAACAAAGGTACGAGTAACGACGCAACCACGGGTGATCACCAGTAAGGAAGCAACTCCATTGTATGCGGAAAGCATTAACATGTTGGAGGGATTACCGGACCAGGAAATCGAGCGGTACCTCGAGGAACACCCACGAATCGTCCCACTATTTGAGGTGGATATCACGGCGGCAGTAGAACCGTACATTACGACGCCGGAAGAACCGGACCAAGCGGCGATCCGGGAACTACGACAAGCGCAGGAATCCCTAGAGAGGGAAATGACGATATCCCAGAGGGTAAAAGCATCCCAACTCGAGGAGGTGGACCTCGGCACAGCAGACAAGCCCCGACCGGTAAATGTTGCAAAGGAATTGCCGAAGGAAGAAAAGAAGGTAATGGTAGCATTGTTAACAGACTTCAAGGATGTGTTTGCGTGGTCGTACGAAGACATGCGAGGGCTGGACCCCCAGCTCTATCAGCACCAAATTCACCTAAGTACGGACGCAAAACCGATTGCTCAACGCAGATACCGGATGAATCCGAATTATGCGGCAAAGGTGAAGGAGGAAATTGATAAGCTCCTCCGGGTCGGATTTATCCGACCGGTCAAGCAGGCAACCTGGCTGAGTCCGATAGTGGTGGTCCCGAAAAAGAATGGAAAAATCCGGGTATGCGTGGACTACCGAAAACTAAATGCCGCAACAGTGACCGATGCGTTTCCACTACCATTTACGGACGGGGTGTTAGATGCGGTCGCCGGGCACGAAGTTTACAGCTTCCTGGATGGATTTAGCGGCTACAACCAAATACGAATGAACCCGGCCGACCAAGAGAAGACAGCGTTCGTGACGGAATGGGGAGTGTTCGTCGCGGTCGTGATGATGTTCGGACTAAAGACGGCTCCAGCGACCTTTCAAAGGATAATAATGGAAATTTTCGGGGAATATATCCCCGGTTTTATGCAGGTCTTCCTTGACGATTTCGCGGTCTACAGCCGGCACGGAGAGCATCTCGATCACCTCCGGCTATGCTTGGAGAAGTGCCGCGAGTACCGATTGAGCCTGAATCCGGCCAAGTGCGTCTTTGGAGTGGCAAGCGGCAACTTGCTAGGGCACGTGGTGAGTAAGGAAGGAATCGCGGTAGATCCGGATAAAGTCAAGGCGATTCTCGATGCACCAGCACCAAGTAACGCAAAGGCTTTAAGCCGGTTCCTGGGCCAAATAAGGTGGCATAGCCGGATGATACGGCACCTCGCGGACTTCGCTACACCGTTACATACCGCCGTACATAGGGTACCCTTCCTATGGGCAGAGACGGAGGAGGAAGCCTACAAAGCGTTGAAGATCATGCTGTCGCAAGCTCCGGTGGTGCAACCGCCTGATTGGAGTAAAAGCTTTCACGTCTTCGTCGACGCGTTGGACGTAGCAATCGGCAGCGTTCTGATGCAACTCACAGAGCCGAAATGGTACCGACCGGTGTACTACGCAAGCCGGAAACTCTCAAAAGCCGAACGGAATTACTCTACGACGGAACGCGAGGCATTGGGAATGGTGTATAGTGTCACAAAGTACAGGCACTATCTACTCGGAAGGAAGTTTTCCTTCCATGTCGATCATTCGGCACAACTCTACCTGGTCTCGAAGGCATCCCTGACGGGAAAAATTGCACGATGGACACTGCTACTACAGGAATTTGAATTTGACATTTTCCACCGACCCGGGGCACAGCATGCGGTAGCGGACTATCTAAGCAATGCGAACCGGAAATTGGTATGTCATAGTGGCGACCGACTATTGCACCAAATGGGTAGAAGCAAAGGCCTTACGGGACAACACGGCCGCTTCCACGGAAAAGTTTCTGTACTAATGCATATGTTGCCGGTATGGATGCCCGATCGAGCTTATAAGTGACCAAGGAGGACATTTCCTTGGGCAGGTAGTAGAAAGCCTGACGTCATTTTACGCGGTGGTACATAAAAAGAGTACACCCTACTACCCTCAAGCCAATGGACTAGCGGAATCAACGAACAAAACTCTGCAGAACATCCTACGAAAAATCGTCAACGAGAACCGGACCGACTGGGATACGAAATTGCAAAGCGCGCTATGGGCGTACCGAACAACGTACAAAACCAGCATCCGGACAACCCCGTTCCGACTAGCATTCGGGTTAGAAGCGGTCATGCCGGTAGAGTTCCAGATCCCCAGCTTACGGATTATGGTAAAGGAGCGCTTAAGTGAGAACGAGTCCGAACGAATCCGACTGGCAACGCTGTTGGAATTAGAGGAAAACCGAATAGCCGGCTTACTACAACTCGAACTGGAGCAAAGGAGGAGAAAAGCCTTCGTGGACCGACACCGGCGTGGCAATGAAAAGGAGTTCGAAGTCGGGAAACCGGTGCTACTATTCCAAACAAGGATGGGGAACATGCCGGGAAAGTTGCGGTTTCGGTGGACCGGACCGTTCTGGATCACCAAGGATTACAATGGGTCGTATCAGCTCGGCACGTTGTCTGGAGATGTCATCGGCAAGTGGGCAAATGGATTTCGGCTAAAGCCGTATAAAGGAAATATGCCAGCCAACCCGTTCAAGCGAAACCCGGAAATCCGGCAAGATGAGGAACCGACACCGACAGACGCTGCTCGGACCGAGGAAGAACCGACACCGACAGACGCTGCTGAAGACATTCGGACCAAGGAAGAACCGACACCAATACTGACGAGGACCATCCCGGAAAACCGACCGAAGGATCCGGTATCCACACGAACCGTCCCGAACAAGTCGGGGGGGACCAGCAAATGACGTGGTCCAAGCAAAAAAAAAAAAAAAAATCGACGCGAATCATCGTAATGACGGGGAGATCACAAGAGGTGGGAGCGCCACCATGCAACGAAGAGGCGCCATGCATTAAAGAAGGACGTGTGCGGACTTGCTATTTAAAGCAGGGAACGTGGGCACTCACACGCGGCAAACAAGAAAGGACATACTAATTATTGTTATTCTCTGACCGGAAACGCGATACTAGGGGCACCGGCGCCGAAAACGGCCAAAGCACTAAGCCGATTCTTAGGACAGATCCGGTGGCACAGCCGGATGCTCCGTCACTTGGCTGACTTGGCTACACCATTACACACCGCGGTACATCGGACACCGTTCCAATGGACGGATACAGAGGATAAGGCATACAATGCCCTGAAGGTACTTTTGTCGCAAGCACCCGTCGTGCAGCCTCCGGATTGGAGCAAGGAATTTCATGTGTTCGTTGACGCTTCCGACATCGCTATCGGCAGCGCCTTAATGCAACTTACGGAGCCTAAATGGTATCGACCGGTATATTACGCCAGCCGGAAGCTGTCCCAAGCGGAGAAGAACTATTCGACTACGGAACGGGAGGCCCTGGGCATGATCTACAGTGTAACAAAGTTTCATCATTACCTATTGGGAAGGAAGTTCTCCTTTCATGTGGATCACTCGGCGCTCCTGTACTTAGTGTCCAAGGCGTCCCTGACCGGTAAGTTGGCCCGTTGGACCTTGCTGTTGCAGGAGTTCGAATTCGAGATCTTCCACCGGCCCGGTATCCAGCATGCCGTAGCAGACTACCTGAGCCGGTTAGAGTCCGGAGAATCAGGCGACGGAGTATCGGATGAATTCCCGGACGCAGAGTTATTCCGTATCACCCCGGAAACGACAGCGGACGACACGGTGGCATCAGAAGATAGGTGGCTGACAAACATGCACCAGTTCCTAAGCACGGGCCTGCCACCGGAGGAAATGAACCGGGACGAGAGGAAACGACTGGCGGTGCAGAGCCGCAATTTCTGTCTGTTACGGGATACTCTCTACCACAAGGGAGCAGATGGAATATGGAGACGGGCAGTCCGTAGTGACGAGAAACAAGTAATCTTACGGGAAGCACACTGTGGCACCACACAAAGAAGAAGAAGAAGAAGAAGAAGAAGAAGAAGAAGAAAAGAAGAGTCTAATCCACTAAAACTCACATGGGCGAATGTGAAGGTCTGAACTTTAAAGAAGAAGAAAGAAGAAGAAAGAAGAAAGAAGAAGAAGAAGAAGAAGAAGAAGAAGATCAAACCGAAAACAAACTCCATATCCATTCAAGAGACTGTAGAAGAAGAAGAAGAAGAAGAAGAAGAAGAAGAAGAAGAAGAAGACAGACAGACAGACAGACAGATAGACCAAACCAGAAGAAAAGCTCCATTCCCCATTCAAGAGACTGTAGTAGAAGCAGAGGATATGAGATCATACCAGCTTCAAACTCAGTATTCATTCAAGAGACTGTTGTAGAAGAAGTGGATATCAGATCATACCAGAATAAAACACCATATCCATTCAAGAGACTGTGGTAGTAGAGTAGAAGAATTTCACGGCAACCCGAAGGGACCTACGGATGTGTAAGATCACATACCGTCATTAAAAGGAAAAAAAAAAAAAAAAAAAAAAAAAAAAATCATTAAAAATCGAGGTATGAACGGACGTGAAAGCAAGGAGCGAAAAGGTACGTAGTGGGCATTTAAGAGCCGCCACATTACTTAATACTAAATTGGTACACGACGTGCGCATGCTCGAAAAAGGCGCCAAGACGCACAGAGAAAAAGCAGAACGCATGGAGACCTTTTACTTTCGCGAGCCAAGAAGCACAAAAGCACCAAGGCAGTGGAAGCTTATCAGACGCGAACCTGCACTCAGAAAACCCCCACGTTCGGAACTCTCTCTCTCTCGCTCTCACTCTCATCACCACTCTACCTCGCCATCTTTCCTCGACCTCGAAGCAGACATGGAACCACAAACGCTGTCGGAAGCGGCCAGGAAATGGCTCAGGCAACACGGACTGGATGGGTTCTTGACCATCATGGAGGCACCACCGCACAAAGAAGCCGACCGGGTCATCAAGGAGCTCGACACAGAAGTCATCACCGAGGAAGCGATCCGCGCGCTAACAGGCCTTCCGGAGGGAGGTATTTTTCAGATAGATAACCCAACCTCGGAGCAACTCATCCGATATTTCGGTGAGTACTCTCTAGCCGGCAAAGGCTATCAAACGCAGGGCGGCGAAGATCCGCTATTCCGGGAGATAGCTCGAGTGCTCCATGAGTACGGCCACGTGTACCCCCGACCCCCTGTCATGCCAAAAAATCGGGCAGGGATGATCATAGCCACCTATGAAGGGATCAAGGTGGACTAGCCGGTGTTGATTGCAGACGGTTTGTGCGCGGCAATCGACATGGTACGAGGAAAGGACGGCAAGGAGGGCCGGAAGCTGTGGCATGCCGTAGCTCAGTGGATAACATTGCTCGTGCCGCCGGTCGAGACCGTTTAGCCAAAGAAGCGGCCAAGATTATCGGAAGGAAGCACCTCGAAGCCGGCGTCCAAACGACAGCAGCTGCTGGCGTCGAAGGCGACGAAAGGGAAGAAACGGCTCCCGGAACCGGAGGAGGTGTCACCGGTCCCACCCGTTAAGATAACCATACGGCGACCGAGACAGAAGGAACCGGAACCCTTGACGGCACAGATACATGCCGTTACCCAGGAAGAGGAAACGGAGGAGCCAGTAGAGCACCTCCAACGACGGTCAAGAAGTAGGACCGCCGGGACAGCGGGGGAGCGTTCGGACCCGCGAAAGGAAGAAACGCCCCCAACTCAACCTGAGCAAACCGCAAGGGAGGAACCGGAACCGGTGCGTGAAGAACCGGCCTTGTCGACTTCTATACCAGAAGTCATTCCAACGGCTCCGGAGACGGCGAGAACCGGAACTCAACAGCCGGCGAGCCCAGCCAGCACACACAGCGGCCAAGGAGTAGAACCAGAACGGCAGATACAGGCACTCAGGCCAGATAATTCCACAGTGAACGAGCCGACCCGACCAGTCCAGCAGCAAGGCACCAGTAGCATGTGGCTACGGTGGGTAGGCGAGCAGATCGCCGGAGCGGTCGAGTATATAGAGGCGGAGGAGAGAGCGCACCACGAACGGTTGCTCGTCACAACCGTAGATCTAGAGACGGCCCGGTCCAGAATCCGGAGCCTTGAACAAGACTTGGACAGGGTCACAAGGGAAATGGCTCAATTGGCTTTGACAACACAAGTCCAAGCACCGGTGACTCCGGGCAATGTACAGAATAAAGCGTCAGATCAACCTGTACATAGCAATCAGACCCCGGCAACGGAAACCGTTCCGGAGAGAAATGCGGCACAAGCCCAAGTGCTTGCGGACTTAAAGGATGAGCTAGCTGCCCAAGAAGCGCTGAGAAGCCGCGAAACAGAGTTGAAGACGGCAGCGGAGGCAGAACTCAAAAAGACTGCTGAGAATCTACGCCGGGCCGAGGAGAGCTTACGAAAAGGCCACCAAGCGTACGACCGCCTCAAGGAGGAGAAGGAGAAAATGCTGCAAGAGAAGGACAGGCTCCGGAAAAACGCCGAAACAGAAGTAGAGCGCCTGAAAGAGGAACTCCGGCAGCTAAAGGACCGGGAGGACCGGAACCATCGCCAGATCAACGGCAAGCTCAAACAAAAAACGGAGGAATTTGAGCACTTGCACCGGGAGTATAAACGGTTGCAAACGGAGCACAAGGAACGGACGGATGAGCTCCGGCAAGCAGTTGATCGGACCGCAACGGCATACGCTAATGAACAAGCGGAAACCAGAAGACGGTTGGAAGAGGCGGAGAAGGTTCGGACAGAGCTCCTCAGGCAACAGCAGGCGGAAAAAGAAAGAGCGGCGGAGGTACTGCAGAGGCTGCAAACAACATATCAAGGGCAGCTGACGCGTTACAGAGAGCAGGCGGAGGATACGGCTAATCTCATCAAGCAGTTGAAGGAGGAACGACAAGTTGTGGAAAGTAGAGCGCAAATGGGAGCAAGTCGCATCCAGGATATCATGCGGGCCTGGTTGAACCAGACCAAGAGCTTGATTGACAACGGTTCCGTCAAATGGTGGACTAAGTGGGCCAGGAACGCGGCGGAACTCCAATTGCTCCGGGCCGACGTGGAGAACCGGCGGAAGGAGGGAGATGATTGCTATATGCTGACTTCCGAAGACTTCACCGCCATAAGAGATGAGCTGGCCGAAGACTTTCAAGCCTTGGCAGAGGACCAACTAGGGCAAGTCCGGCAACTTGTAGCTCAGCTGGACGACGACAGGCTGGAGGCGCAGATCCAGTTTGAAAGCTACGAGAGGTCCCGGATCCGGGAAGAGAAAGCACGAGAACCAGTAACGGTCAACCTCAGTGATAAGGAACCGTTACTGGAAGGAGACCGGACCGGAAGCAGTCAAACGGGGATGCCGGAGTCAGAGAAACAAACGGAGCAGCCGCCTATAGAGCAGCCGGAGCAGCCTCAGTCCCAACCGCAACCACAGCAGCAGCAGCAAGCACAGCCGCAACAACCACAACCGGAAGAACAAGTGGAAACTCTGGAACAAAGTATTTTGGACAGTTTGGGTGAACAATGAAGGGGCCGAGAAGGGTTCGACGTACAAGGTACTGTCCCACGGGCGTGCCATGTGTTACCGGCCGGCAAGGAGTCCAAAATACGGAGTGAAGGAATTAATTAAGTATGGTTGTAAATAAGCATAGTATGGACAGACGGACTGGAAACGGTATGCCGTTCCAGATCCGGACGGATCCCGAATAGGTGCGATAGGCACCGTTTTGTACTACGGGCCGAAAACCTATTTAAAGGCCCGGACCCCATTGTAATCGCAGCGGATAATTAATAGAGCGTATGGTGTTTATACTTCTGTGTTGATTTCCGTTCTGTAATTACTGTTATATGTTACGCGTGTAATTAACAAAAGCGCTCTAATCGTGTAACCTACTTAAGTCGGTGTAATCGTTGAGTCACAATCCTATGCCGTAATCACCCTTTGGTGAAGTGTCTCTGTGACACCTTGTGTTAGGCCTTGTCCGGTGGGACAGCCGGATGCTCCGTCACCTCTCGTCCCGGTTCATTTCCTCCGGTGGCAGGCCCGTGCTTAGGAACTGGTGCATGTTTGTCAGCCACCTATCTTCTGATGCCACCGTGTCGTCCGCTGCCGTTTCCGGGGTGATACGGAATAACTCTGCATCCGGGAATTCATCTGATACTCCGTCGCCTGATTCTCCGGACTCTAACCGGCTCAGGTAGTCTGCTACGGCATGCTGGATACCGGGCCGGTGGAAGATCTCGAATTCGAACTCCTGCAACAGCAAGGTCCAACGGGCCAACTTACCGGTCAGGGACGCCTTGGACACTAAGTACAGGAGCGCCGAGTGATCCACATGAAAGGAGAACTTCCTTCCCAATAGGTAATGACGAAACTTTGTTACACTGTAGATCATGCCCAGGGCCTCCCGTTCCGTAGTCGAATAGTTCTTCTCCGCTTGGGACAGCTTCCGGCTGGCGTAATATACCGGCCGATACCATTTAGGCTCCGTAAGTTGCATTAAGACGCTGCCGATAGCGATGTCGGAAGCGTCAACGAACACATGAAATTCCTTGCTCCAATCCGGAGGCTGCACGACGGGTGCTTGCGACAAAAGTACCTTCAGGGCATTGTATGCCTTATCCTCTGTATCCGTCCATTGGAACGGTGTCCGATGTACCGCGGTGTGTAATGGTGTAGCCAAGTCAGCCAAGTGACGGAGCATCCGGCTGTGCCACCGGATCTGTCCTAAGAATCGGCTTAGTGCTTTGGCCGTTTTCGGCGCTGGTGCCCCTAGTATCGCGTTTACTTTGTCCGGGTCGACCGCAATGCCCTCCTTACTTACAATGTGTCCCAGTAAGATTCCGCTTGAAACCCCGAAGATGCATTTTGCTGGGTTTAAGCTTAGCCGGTATAACCTACACTTTTCAAGGCATAACCGTAGGTGCTGCAAATGGTCTTTTTCCCGGCTATAGACTGCAAAGTCATCCAGGAAAACCTGCATGAAGGCTGGAATGTATTCGCCGAAGATCTCCATGATGATTCGCTGGAAAGTTGCTGGTGCCGTTTTTAGTCCGAACATCATTACTTCGGCCACAAACACTCCCCATTCGGTTACGAACGCTGTCTTTTCCTGGTTGTCAGGGTGCATCCAGATTTGATTGTATCCGCTGAACCCGTCTAAAAAGCTATAAACTTCATGGCCGGCGACGGCATCCAGTACTCCATCCGTGAACGGAAGAGAGAATGCATCCGTAATTGTGGCTGCATTTAGTTTCCTGTAATCTACACACACGCGGATTTTACCGTTCTTCTTTGGGACGACGACGATGGGGCTCAGCCACGTCGCTTTCTTTACCGGCCGGATGAAGCCCACTCTTAGGAGTTTGTCGATTTCCTCCTTCACTTTGGCGGCGTACTTGGGGTTCATTCGGTAACGTCTTTGCGCCACTGGTTTCGCGTCCTTGCCTAAGTGGATCTGATGCTGATATAATTGAGGGTCCAGCCCTCGCATGTCTTCGTATGACCAGGCGAATACGTCGCGAAACTCCGTGAGAAGTTTGATCATCGCCGCTTTATCTTCCGGCTTCATTTCTTTGGCGATGTGTACCGGCTTTGATTCGTCCTTGCTTCCTAGGTTCACTTCGTCGAGCTGGGATGTTTTTACCCGTTGGGAAACGGCCATTTCCCGTTCCAACGCTTCCTGTGCTTGCCATAATTCCCGAATCGAATCTTTGTCTGGTTCGGCTTCGGTTTCGTCCCGCTGCGGCAAGTATGGCGCTACGGCTTCAGCCACGTCAATCTCGAAGAGTGGTACGATCTTCGGGTGTTCCTCCAAGTATTGGGCTTCTTCGTCGTCTGCCAACCCTTCAAGCATGTTCACGCATTCCGCATACAGCGGTGTGCATTCCTTACTGTTGCTCGTCCGTGGTTGTGTCGGTACCCGGACCTTGGCTTTTCCGCGCCGGAAGGTAATCATATTTTTCCGCCAATTTTGCTTGATGTGTGCTGTTTTCAACCATGGTCTGCCCAGCAACAGTGGGTACGCGCCTTGCGCCTGTAGCTGCAGCACTACAGCCGAGATGTGAAATGTGTGACCTCCTATGGTGACTTCCAATTTCCGTATTAAGCCCGTCGGCCGTACAGAGCTCGTATCCGCCATCCGTAGCCAGAACGAACATGGCTCCCATTCATGTATACCCAAGGCATCACACGTGCGGAGGCTTATTACGTTCACCCCGGAACCTCCATCGATTACTGTGTCGGGAAGTTCATGCCCTTTGACAATAGCTGTAATCACCGGACTACTAGTATCCACCACCGTCGGTCCCTCCTCCGGATTCGAGAAGAGGACTGGTGCCGGTGGGGCTATACCGTCTGTAATGACCGTTTTTAGTCCTTCCGTAAATCGCGGCACGAGCTGCAAGAGTCTTCCTAATGGCAACGTGATCTGACATTCTTGCAGTACTTGCCATGTCTCGTTTTCTGCGTGGCTACCGCCGGCACTCCCTATGGTATTCACCTTTTGCCGTTCCGCGTCCGCGATGTTCCTTTCATTGGCTTCCTTCACCCATTCCGTCACCTGTTTTCGTATGGCCTCTTGTGTTTCCCACTCTTTGGCCATGCCTTTCGACCGTGTGGTTACTTGCTGTACATCCGCCACTTCCAGAACCACCAGATTAACTGCTGGTCGTTTATCGTAGCTCTTTGCCGGGCACTGGTTACTGTAGTGGCCTTCCTGCCTGCAGTAGTAGCAGTACTCTTTACGGGTATTGCTGGATTCAGCATTGCTGGTCGCCGGAGTCGGTCCCGTAGTGAGTGGTGCGTTTTGTGCCGGTTGGCTCCTTGGGGTTCCATGTTCCGGGTCCCTAGTGTGACCACCTTTCTTGAAATTACGTTTCTTATTATTCTTATTTTTATTTCGGTAGTCCTGTCGTGGTGGATCGTAAAATCGGCCGTAGTCCTCCTGGTGCCTTCGGTAACCAGGGGAATGGTCTCTGTCGTATTGCTCGTGTCGTCTGTTGGACTCCCCATAACGGTCCGCTCGCTCATACCGGTCGTAGTTATCACGCCGATCCCCGTACCGGCCATCATTCTCTTGTCTGTCTCCGTACCGGACATCCTGTGCCGGTTGGTACCGGTTCATTCTTTGCCAACGATCTTCATCTTCGTCTCGGCTGCTTCTTGGCTCGATCCGTCGGACGGGTGGTGCTTGTTGGTTTAGCAGGTTATACTCGCACCGGTCCGTTGTATGACTCTTGGATTGACAAATCACACACTGGGTTCGCATGGTGCACTCCACTGCCGAGTGTCCGGCATTCAAGCAGATTGTGCATTGAATTGCCTGCCGGAACCGGAGATCTTCATTTGTGGGTAACGCCCGTTGCAGTGCTCCCAGTGTAAGCCATGAGCTTGACTTTTCCATTTCTCTGACCCAGTCAATGACCTGGTCAATGGTGCTTCCTCGAAAGTCGATCACCGTACACACCGTGCATAACGGTTCCCGGAGTGCGTTTAAAAATATCGTCCGTAATTCCTCCTCCGGGGGTGCACGGGCAAGCTGGCTATGCATTCGTTGGAAACGGATGACGAATTGGGGAATGCTTTCCCCTGCCTCCTGTCGGATCGTATAAAACAGGCCCACCATTGTCGTCTGGTCGACCTCCTTGTGGAAAAAATGCAAGAATTTTGCTTTTAATTCTACAAAGGTTGTGATGGTCGCCGGGTCCTACGTCCGCTGCCATCGTGTTGCTGGTCCTTCCAACGTGACCCCGAATTCCGCTATCTTCGAGCGTTCTTCTTCCTCCGGTGTCATTCGCTGGGACGTGTGATTTGCTTCCCATGTCTGCTCGAAGGCATGAACATGCGCTTCCGCATCCGGATCATCGCGATACTTTGAGTATTGGAACAGCATGTCGTCGTCCAGTATTAGGCCGCGGTTTAGTGGCGTTTGTTGATATCTTTCCGGTTTTCTCTCCGGTTCCACTTCCGGTTCTTTTGCCGGTGCTTTTTCCGGTTCCTTTTCCGGTTCTTTTCCCGGTTCCTTCACCGGCTCTTCTTCCGGTACCTTTGCCGGCTCTTTCGTTGGTGTCGGTGGCTTTGCTTCTTCCACTTCCGGTGTTGGTGGGTTGACGGCTTCCGTTTGCGGTTCCGGATAGCCCTGGTCGAAAGGTTCCGGTTCTAGAGTCGGCACGGTATCCGACCCGTCGTCCTCCGGGCCGCCGGGGGTATCGTTGCTGCTCCGGTAGTTCGTGTGCACGCTGTATCCCCCTTCGGAATCCGATTCGTAGGCTGAAAAGGCTTCTGTCTCGTTTTCTCCGCTTGCCAGCGCCTCGAGGAGGCGTTCGGTTTCCCGGAGACTACTTAGACCGCTTCCGTCGTCCTGGTCGCGAGTTTGCTGTAACCGAAGGGATTCCTCCGCGACTCTCCGGATCTCGTTGGAGAACGAACGATCCGAGCGAATTTCGTGCGCTGCTTGCTGGAAAGTCTCACGCCGTCTTTGCCGTTCGGCTAGGCGTCGAGCTCGGTCTGTAACCAGGTCGTGCGTTGGTCTAGTCATCCATTAAGCCGTCGTTCGCTGCGAGAAAGCAGGAATCGTGGTCGCCAGAACTGTGTTATTCTCTGACCGGACAAGGCCTAACACAAGGTGTCACAGAGACACTTCACCAAAGGGTGATTACGGCATAGGATTGTGACTCAACGATTACACCGACTTAAGTAGGTCACACGATTAGAGCGCTTTTGTTAATTACACGCGTAAGATATAACAGTAATTACAGAATGGAAATCAACACAGAAGTATAAACACCATACGCTCTATTAATTATCCGCTGCGATTACAATGGGGTCCGGGCCTTTAAATAGGTTTCCGGCCCGTAGTACAAAACGGTGCCTATCGCACCTATTCGGGATCCGTCCGGATCTGGAACGGCATACCGTTTCCAGTCCGTCCGTCCATACTATGCTTATTTACAACCATACTTAATTAATTCCTTCACTCCGTATTTTGGACTCCTTGCCGGCCGGTAACAATTATGGCGGGAGAGGAACATGCGCGGGAAACGAAAAAGGACGGCTCGAGGCACAACCCACTATATAAGACACAGGCCTGCGAAGGGCTCACGTTTTACGAATTTTCCTACATACAGGCGCAAAAGCACAGAAGAGCGACCCGACGCCTAGAGCACACACAGCGCGATCCCGAACACTAGGCAGCAGACGAAGAATTCGAAGCAATGGTACTGTCGGAAGAGGCACGCCAATGGATGAGGGAGAACGGGTTAAAAGGTTTGCTGCGGATCGCCGACGCTCCACCACACGCAGAACCAGAGCAGGCGGCAGCATCGATCGATATATCCGAAGTCACGGAAGGAGCGGTGCAGGCACTCACGGGGATCAAAGCAGGAGGACTGCAAACAATCGAAAACCCTTCCAGTGAAATCCTGTTCGAATATTTCGGGGACTCTCTATCAGCAGCAAGGCGTACCGAACGCAGGGCGGAGAGAACCTGCTGTTCGGAGAAGTGGCCCGCGCTATGATGGAATACGGATTCGTGAATCCCCGTCCCCCAGCCATAGCCAAGTATCGGGCAACATTCTTGATAGCAGCGTACGAGGGCTTACAAATAGATTGGCTCCATTTCATAACCGAAGGATTGAAGGAGGCCATCAAAAATCTGGTGGAAGGAAAAAAGCCATGGGCCGGGATAGCACAATGGCTAACGGTGTTAGTCCCACCGGTACTCCCCATCACACAAAAGAAAAGAGGTCGGCAAGAGACGATGCCGAAAAAGGTCACAAAGCGCCGACAGATCTTGGAGAAACACACCCCCGGATGGACCCCGCAAGAAGCAGAACAGCAGGGGGAAGGACCATCCCGACAGCAACAGGAACAGGCAACAAAGGCAAAACCGGCAGGTAAAGGCAAAGGGAAAGCGGCCGAGGAGGAACCGGTAGCGCGCAAACCAATCCATATAACGCTGCGACGGCTGGAACCGGAACCAGCAGACTTTATACAAAAGGTCCGTCTGGTAACCGCACCGGAGGAGGAAACTGAAACAGAAGACTCATCCGAACCACTGGTAAGACTCCCAGCAAGACAAGGTCGGGAGAAACGGGCGAAGGGACCGGCTCCACCAGTGGACAGAACTCAGCAGAGGGCGCAAGGACCATCTCCAGTAGCCGAGGCGGAACCAGCACCGGAACCCGTACCCAGGGAAGCAGCACCGACACCGGTTGGGCCAGACTTGAGACAACCGGTCATCCCAGAGAAGAAGAAGGAACGAGCGCTGGATCAGGAGCCAGAGAAAAGGTCGGAAAATCAGCCTGGCTTAAGTG
Source organism: Azolla caroliniana (assembly GCF_043228905.1). NCBI lineage: Eukaryota > Viridiplantae > Streptophyta > Polypodiopsida > Salviniales > Salviniaceae > Azolla > Azolla caroliniana. The sequence goes on along the minus strand of NW_028230448.1, from coordinate 3,317,891 downwards.
AGCAAGGCCACCCCGAAATCGGAAGAACAAAGCCACAATGGCTGAGATGGCTTTCGGAGCAGTTATCGGGAGTAGCGGACCAGTTAGAGAAAGAAGAAACGTGTCGGCAACAGCTGACGCATACAACAACTCAGGAGTTGGTCGCGCTCCGAACACAGATCGAGGAAATGCAAGGGGAGCTGTTGCAGGCAAGGGAAGGAATTCAACAAGCACAAGCTGTCACCGAGCCGGTCGGGACAACAAGGAAGCAACCAGAACCAGAACCGGAACCGGTAGCCTTGTAAACCGGCCCTGAGACCGAAAAAATAATAGAAACCTTACGAGAGGAGTTACAAGCTCAGGAGGCATTAAGGGAAAGAGAAAGGGAGCAGCGGAAAGCGGTGGAGGATGACAGACGAAAAATGGAAGAAGGCCTCCGGAAAGGCCGAGCCGCTAATGACCGACTGCAAGAAGAAAAAGAGAAGCTGCAGAAGGAGAAGGACCGACTACGTCGACATGCCGGACAAGAGATAGAACGACTGCAGGAAGAACTCCGACAACAGAAGGACCGGGACGATCGGTTAAGAGCTCAGGCAACCCGACGCCTGAAGCAGAAGACGGAGGACTTCGACCGTCTCTACCGAGATCACAAGCAGGCCGAGTCGGACAACAAAAAAGAGCAGCAGACTACGACCGGCAAATAGAGAAGTTGAAAGAGCAGCTCAAAGAGACCCGATTAGACCTGGCTAAGGCGATGGATGAGGTCAGTGCCAACAAGGAAGCATTGTCGGCGGAAATAGCCCAAGCAACGGAGAGAAGGAAGGAATTAGAGGCGCTAAGGCGGGAAAAGCTGGACCTGACCAAGATCAGGAATGAAGAAAAGGAAAAATCGACCTTCACGATCAGCAAACTGTAGAGTACCTATGAAAAGCAGAAAGCAGATTACGAGGCCCAGGCTCAGATAATGGCCGACATTATAAAACGGGCAAGGAAGGAAAAGCAGGAACCTTATGCGCATGCTAAGGCAGGAGTTGACCGGATCAAGCTCATCATGTCAGGATGGAGTACCCGAGCTCAGGCAAGTATCAACGAAAGTACGGAAAAGCTATGGAAGGAGTGGTCACAACAGGCAGCCGAGCTGCAGACACTCCGAGCGGATGCCGAGAATCGGAAGAAGACCGGCGACAGGTTCTACAAGATGGATGAAGAAAGTATCGTCGCCATTCGGGAGGAATTGTCGGAGGATTTCTACACTTTAGCAGAAGAACACCTCAAAGAAATCCGAGGGTTGGTAGAGAGGTTGGATGACGGGCAGCTCGCAACTCAGTTGGAGTTGGAGAGATACGAGCAGGACCGGTTACGACAGGAAGCTAAGGGAAGAACGACGCCAACCACTATGGGTGAGGGAACGCGACCGGCTGAAGATGAACCAACCGACACCGAACAACCCCGACGAGGAATACCTGAAGACGAACTTGAAGAAGAGCAGGAGCGGACCGATGCTTGAAGAAGAAGAAGAGCTGAGACCGGAAGACACCAGAGCAGAGGAAGGAGGCATATCAAGTCGACCAGTCGAGACCGGAGAAAGCGACATCGGTAACAGAACAGAGCCAGGAACGGAGGGAGAACAGGAAGAACCCGGACGAAGCGGTGAGGAATCACCGGCACAAGCAGAGCCGGAGCAGGAAATTTTTACGGAACAACAGGAGGTCGGAGACCAGGCAGGTAAGGAGCAGGAACAGGAGGAAGAAGCACCACTTGACACTATCGAGCAAAGTGTGCTCGATATTTTGGAGGAAGACTGAGGCCGGGAGTGGATTCGAAGTGCAAGGCACTTTCCCACGGGCGTGCCATGTGTTGGCCGGTCAGAAGAGCAAGGACAAGTGGGAAGGCGGAATCGGATAATAGGAAGTAATAGTAGAATTATTATTCGGAGGGACGGATTCGGTACAGTTGTACCGATCCGGATCCGAACCGATTCGGATGTCGGTTGCCTAAGCGCACCGATTGTAACCTTGCCGGATGCCTATAAAAGGATCCGATGATTTGTAAAGTTTTTTGACGGAAGTAATACAATAGTAATTATTGTGTATTTATCTGTATCTCGTATTGTTTGCCGTCCGTGCTTAATTGTAATCATCTGATGCGTGTAACCTAGCATCCAATCCTTACCACCCCTTTGGAGAAGTGTCGGATAGACACCTGTGTTGAGGCTAGTCCGGCCATACAGACAACACTATTTTGGCGACCACGATGGGATGTATGTGGGTTGTTTTCGTACTCATGTTATTAAAGACATCAACTAATGTAAGCATGAGATAAGGATAAAAATAAGATAGATAGATAGCAAGGAGATAGAGAAGGGTGTCGATCCACCCGACCACCCCCGAGCGAAGGGATCGAGACGGACTCGAACCTCAATCGGCATCCCATACCACCGTCGTGGCGTTGAGTCGTACCTAGTGCTGGCGCGCTCGCTACAAGAGTTGACCCACCACAAGACAGAGTCTCAACATATTCAACCAGATAATGAAATGAGGGTAGCTAGGCCTCTTATGTATAGTGATACCCAAGGCCCCCAACCATGTTCACACTTGGCCCAATGGGTTGTCTCAATCCTCAGGATTAAAAGTAATCCTCCCCTTCTTTACACTCTCGTTTAACCCTCACACTTATCCACGTGTATAGAATACTACGGTAAATTCTCACCACGGGATATTATATGGTCATGCCCGTAACATACTCCCCCTCTTTAAAACATTCAACTCTTGCAATGGAAAGTTAGGGAAGTTAGTTCTGAGAGTACTTTCACGCTCCCATGTGGCATCTTTTCCATTTTATTTTAAATTCTCGGATTTCTTTAGTACATAATTTTTTTGTTTTAACATCGAGAATTCTTTCTAGTACATGTGGTTTAGAAGATAATTCTTCAGAAGTAACCAGAGTTTTAGTTGTAACTGTATTGTTGCCATAACCTAGAAGTTCTTTTAGACGACTCACATGAAAAACTAGATGAATTTCAACACCATCGGGAAGAGCGAGACGATAGGCTGATGACCCAATGCATTTGAGGACGGTAAATGGTCCACAAAACCATGGGGCTATCTTAGCGCACCTACTCGTAGACAATGTCTTAGAATTGTGAGGTACACGTTGTCGTAGTGTAGGTTGCACACTATGTGGAAATTATATTTTTGTCCCTCCGGATAGAGAATGGAGTGCTCGGTGAGAACCGGAAGGAGGAAAAACGGCATACCGGCAAGGAGGAAAACGGCATACCGGCAAGGAAGAGCCGGATAAAGAGACGTAAATGTAAAAAAAAGGAAATACTCACTACTGCGCAGGGCGTGATTCGAACTCTGCACCTCCACGTTGACAAACCCCAACCTTACCATTACATTAACTTATCTTAAGTGTTTTAAATATAGATTTAATACGTATAAGACCTTTATTTATGCATACCTTTATTAAAAGGTAAATCGTGTATTTTTTAATATATGAAAAAGAAAAACACGAGACACTAAAAATAACTCATGCACATCTAGCGTGCATGAGCCCTATACTTAGGAAATAAAAAAGCATCACATGCACATTTAGTGGACATGAACACTTTTTGTAAAAAAAAAAGCATGAAGCCATGCTTAGCTTTTCTTTCCTTATATAAGGAGGAGAGAAATATGTAAAGGGTTGTTGATTATTTGGATTAAGTATTAATCAATACAAAATTTATTCGTGGGATTCACGATTTATACATCTACTTCTCTCTTAACACCCTAAGTACCAATTAATATAGTATACTCGTGTGATTCACGAGTTTCTTATCTTTCTCTTTGCTATTTACTCATAATTAATCTCTATCTCACGAACTTCTTTCTCCTAGTCCAAGACCTCTGTGGTTCCCACCCGACTCACGCAACGATCCGGAGCCGAAAGGCACGACAACGTAAAAATACCAGGCTTCTATCTAGGGTTGAATACACGAGGTTGCCTATGATGCTCAACATAAAAACGCGCTCTATCTTGAGTTGTTTTTATATTATCTCGTGCAATATGCAACATATCTTGCATATCCCGAAGAAAGTTTTGCATACTTCGCAACTCATCATGATGTATATTAACATCAATCGGGGCTCGTGGCTGAAAACCATGCATCAACATAAAAGGACTATATCTCGTCGACGTATGCTTGGAGCTATTATAAGAAAACTCCAAAATTGGGAGATAACGTTCCCATTTTGTTGGGTTTGCACCAACGTATGGCCGAAGCATGTCCTCAATAATTTGATTTACTCATTCTGTTTGTCCATTAGATTGAGGATGATCCGTGGAGCTCATGCTCAACATAGTTTTTAACTTCTTAAAGACTTGCGTCTAGAAGTCACTAGTAAATTTTGGATCTCGATCACTCACAATATCCATCGGTAACCCATAAAAACGAAATAACTCGTCAACGAATTGGTAAGCCAATTCAGGAGCTGTTACCGTAGTTTTAGTAGCAATAAATCTAGCCATTTTAGTTAGTTGATCAACCACAACCCAGATGGTATCATGGCCTTTTTGGGTGCAAGGAAGGCTAACAATAAAATCCATGGATATACTTTCCCACTTATTATTGGGAATTTCCAAGGGATGTAAAATTCTTGCAGTTTTAAGTCGCTCGGCTTTGTTAACCTGACATTAGTGACATTTAGTCACATAGCTATGTATCTCAGGGCGCATCTTAGGTCAATAGAATTGAGTGGAGATGAGAACGAGTGTGCGATTTATTCCAAGGTGCATCATGGCATTCAAAAAGAATCCTCTTTTTGACCTCGGGTAAATCTGGAACACAAACCTTCCCATTACGGTAGAGCAGACCATTAGCAATGTGGAAGTATTCCTTCGAGGATGTGGTGGTGTTTGTTCCAGACTCAACTCTTGCCCAGTATTTTGCAAAATAACTGTCATCAGGTTACTTTCCTCGAAGGTGATCATAAAGATCTGATGTTATTTCAGTGAAGCTAAGCATGTTAACTTCACAGATGCGACTTAGTGCATCAACGACAGTTGTCGAAATAGAAAACCACCATGCCAATAGAACTGACAATAGTCATTACGAGGATTTTTCGACTGTGAGCAAGAAGCACGATCCGGGACGATATGATCTAAAACATCCTTGGCGAAATCATCAGTGGCCATATGATCTCGAATGGAATCAAGAAGAGTGGAATTTTCAAGAGTTGTTATGGCGTTAACTACCATTAATAAAGGAAGTCTGAATCGGCCAAGAAGGGCCTCAAACCGGGTAACAAGAAGTTACGTCGGTCAACCTGTCAAAAGAAAACCGTCATGAGGTATGGGTACAATGAGTACATGGCACATCACTATGCGTACATGACTAAGGTGACGGAAGTGCGTGAGCCGTAGAGCTATACAGAAGCAACACAAGACGTCAATTGGCGTGCTGCTATGAAGGAAGAAATCCGGGTACTTGATGTATACCATATATGGGACCTGGTTGACCCTCCCTAACATTGTAAACCGATCGGTTGCAAATGGGTATATAAGGTGAAGTACAATGTTGACGCTTCAGTCAACTGGTGCAAGGCCTGGTTAGTGGCAAAGGGATACGCATAGACCGACGGAATCAACTACGATGAGACCTTTGCTCCGGTAGCGAAGATGACGACAGTTCGTGTGGTATTGGTTGTTGTTGCGGTAAGGGGATGGCGTCTTCACCAAATGGACATGAAGAATGTCTTTCTTCAAGGTGACCTTAAAGAACGGGTCTATATGATCCAATCCCTCGGATTCCAATCGGAGATGAACAAGTTGGCAGTATTTTGACTCAAGAAGTCGTTTTACGGTTTGAAGCAAGCCCACCGAGCTTGGAATGCGAAGATCATGCACCGGTTGCGTAAGATGGGGTTTGCGGCCTCAAAGTCCAACTCGTCACTATTCATCCAGAAAGGTCCGAACGGTTCGGTCTGTATCCTACTATATGTTGATGATTTGGTCATCACCGGACCCGGACTGGATGAAATCGGCAGAGTGAAGTCCTAGTTGTCGGACGCATTTGAAATTAAGGACCTGGGGGACCTTCATTATTTTCTTGGTATTGAGGTGATGTGAACCCCCCGATGGCATATGGCTCTCAGAAAGACAGTATGTGTTGAATATGTTGTACAAGTTCGGCATAACGGAATGTCGACCGATCTCCACACCCCTAGACCGGAACTTGAACCTTTGTCCCGACTCCGGTCCGGCCTGCGATGAGAAATACTTCCGACCAATTTTCGGAAGCCTCATATACTTGACAATCACTCGACTCAACATCAGTTACCCAGCTAGAGTGATCAGCCAATTCATGCAAAAGCCGACCGTCGAGCAGCTTTAGTGCGCAGACTGGATACTTCGGTATGTTAGCGGCACGAAGGATTGGGGACTATAATACCGACACGGTATTCCCATCTCGTAAAGAGAAATGTAACTCCTAGTTAGATGATGCAATATGTTTATTGTGCATTACACCAACATGTACGTTGAATTGATTGAAGTTGCAAACTCTATCATTAAGGTAGGGCCACTTAAATATGTGGATAGAAGAGCAATTGTGATTGGTGTTTACAAGGAAGAGCTCAAATTTTCAAGTAACCACTAATATTTATTTGGCATTGTTACTCCATGGGATCACTCCAAGGTTGAATGAAATTTGGCATGTAATCAAAACTCACCGAGGGTGGGGGAATATCCTATAGTGTAAGTTCTAGAATTTCAAGCAAGTATCTTTATTTGGAGAGTAGTGATTGGGTTTATCTTGTGTATCAATCCTAAATACGCAATGACAAATAAATTATTTTCTTGCACATTTCAATCGGAAGGAAATACTCACTATTTCTCACATTGTCTAATCATTAGCAAGGTTCTAGTATGTCTTAAAATGCGTAAAACTTAACCTTACCAAACCGTAAGGTCCTTAGTCAGCCAAAACTAAATCTTACATAGCCTAGATGTATTATTGGTTGTTCATCAAGCTGTAATGTAAAATAGGATTTATATAAATCTCTATCAATATATGCAATAAATGTAGAACGTAGAAAAGGGACTCTTTTGAAATTAATACGTAGAAAGGAGTTTAGAGTAAAGTGATGTATAAAGACATCAATATTAAATAAAATCATTATCACATTACCATCAATGGGCGTTTGGTCTAGTGGTATGATTCTCGCTTTGGGTGCAAGAGGTCGCGAGTTCGATTCTCGCAACGCCCCAGTTTGGCCAATTTTGCTGAGGTTTCTACACCTCATTATGCTTGAAGGTTTTTTTAATACTATCAACAACGGTAGGTCCTTCCTTGCTTTTAAATTTCACAAAGGCAAAAACCTTTAATATTTCATGTTCCTATACTAAAGTCAACCACCATTGTGTTGCCATCATTATCCATAACCACCAAATTTATTCATCACAGCAATCATGCCTTGTCGCTAATGTGACCATTATATGATAGAATCTCATGTCGATGAGTATTGGATATCCAACAAGATTTAGGTGAAAGAGTCACATTAGTTTTAAATGTCCATCCATGTATACTCAGATGTGTGATGGAAGCCATATCCTTTGTTGATAAGTCATCGATCGTTCCACATAATGACATCCTCTTCACAAAGCTATCGTTTTTGTAGGGAATGTGACCAAGCATCAATGAGTGTATTGTGTGGTCTGTTTTTCTTGATATGTTGGTCAAGGATTATATGGTGCAATAATAGACTTTTAAATGATAGGATAATAGCCCATTTGTATATTTTGCATCTATATTTCTATTGGCATATAATTATGACTATATTTCCACCCAAGGAAAGCTCAAATGCAAGTCTTATTTGTGGCCAATCCTTTTTTCCAAGCATGACATTAGCACCATGGGCCACGGCACCTTGTTTGATAACACCCCATCCTCTTATCATTTTCCTCAATTTCATGTGCAAAGATTGAAATGGCAGAAAACACAATTACAGAGACACAAGATTTAATGTGGAAAACCCGGAAAGGGAAAAACCACGAGAGTCCACAAACTCCTAACTTTATCACTATGGTAGGAGGAATATTGTTGATGGGTGGGGGGTGGAGCCAGAGACAAAATTTAACGTAGACAAACTTGAAAGAAAAAAACCACGGGAGTCCACAAACTCTGAACTTGATCACTATGGTAGGAGGAATATTATTGATGGGTGCGGGTGGAGCCAAGATTTAACGTTCTTCTTCTTTCTCTCCTCTTTGTTTTCGTGGTTCTGCTTTCTTCTTCTTTCATTCTTTCGTTTGCTTCTTCTCTTCCAATATGCCCTCAGTCCATTATGGTGGTGGTGGTGACCATTGTCTTCTTCCTCCTCGTTCCATCTTTCTCCTTCTCCTTCTCCTTCTTTTTCTTCCTTAAATTGGTGTTTTTTGATGGAATTTGAAGTTTTAATCATGTCAAAACCTTCCTCCTAGTTAAGTCAATCTAAAATTAGTTAATTAACATTACAAAGATGAATTCAACCCACAAGCGAGGTCTTCGACCTTATTTGAATTATGAAGAAAACCTACAAATTTTGGAGTTAATAGAACAACCATCATCTCGTCTTCGCAACAAGGTAGAAATTTTGTTATAATTTAATCAATCATTAGAAGTTTGATAAAGAAGAAGAATGAGGTATGAATATGTGCTCAACAAAGATGAAAATATAATAAAAATAGGTTTTAGAGGATCCTCTACAACCTATTTTTATGCTTAAATTAGAGATACCCTAAATTAGAGGAATGTTTTTATGCTTGAATTTATTCATCTCATCGATTGTTAATTGCATTACCTCCATCAGGTATTACAGTCTACAAACAAGGCTCGATGATTGGTTGCAGAAATGAATATTTCTGATAATGATTTCAAAGAAACTTGGAGTTGGTTTAGGAAATTTTGTCATCACCAATGTTTGAATACAATGAGATTGTATAGTGAAGGAGGAGCAATTTATTGAAATGGCTCTAAATTGTTGGCTTCTTGGAAAGGCTCTATGTGTCAGAACCAAGACAGAGGATAGAGCTACTGAAGAACGATATAAAGAGATCACCAGAAGAAAGGAATGAAATGATAAGAGAAGAAAGAATGTATTAAATGAGAATGAGAATGGATACAAGATGTCATGAGTAGATGAAACCCCATCAGGTTTAGGATGACTCGAACCCATGACCTCCTAAAGAGGAGCACTTAACTCTAGCCATCAGGTTATATATATTTTACGTAAACATATTATAATTTGCTATATTATAATATTGATAATGTAACCCTATAAATATCCAAAGGGTGCCTTGACCCTTCAATATCCCAAAGGGTGTCATGACCCTTCAATATCCCAAAGGGTATCATGACCCTACAACATCCCAAAGGGTATCATGACCCTACAAACATCCAAGGGGCACATACTACTCCTATATAAATAGGACATATTGTATTGTTAGAACCATTCTGGTTGTATGTTCCTGATGGTTCCCCACGGCTACAAGTTTTGCAACATTGTTATGACTCACCAATGGCTGGTCATTTCGGAGTTCACAAGACTCTAGAATTAATTTCTTGACGCTATCGGTGGCCTCGCCTTTGTCATTTTGTTGAGGAGTATGTTCGGAGATGTGATATATGTTGTCGATCAAAGAATCCTCGTCACCGACCCTATGGCTTACTACAACCACTTCCCATTCCAGAAACTCCTTGGAAGTCTATATCTTTGGACTTCATAACTGATCTCCCAGTTTCAAAAGGTTTTGATGCAATTCTCATAGAGGTTGATCGATTTACGAAAATGGCCCATTTCTTGGCATGTACAAAGTCGATTACTAGTCAAGAGGAAGCTCATCTCGTTATGCGGGAGGTATTTAAGCATCATGGTCTGCCTAATAATATTATTAGTGATCGTGGTCCACAATTCATCTCAAAGTTTTGGAAGCACCTGTTCAAACTTCTCCACATTTCAGTTAAGCTTTCTTCGGGCTATCATCCTGAAACAAATGGCCAAACAAAGCATACCAACCAGACATTGGAACAATATCTTCGTTGTTTCATCAACTATCAACAAGATGATTGGGTTGATTTTTTGCACTTGGCAGAATTCGCTTACAACAACTCAGCCCATTCGTCTACAGGATATTCCCCATTTTTTGCAAATACGGGTTGTCATCCTCGGTGGACGATGAATGTGCATCCAGAAGTTCCTACCAACCCTGTTGCCGAGGATCATCTTAGTCGCCTTCAAGAAATTCAAGCTAACATTCTCCACAATTTGCACGATGCTCAATTTACACACAAGAGGCTTGCCGATCGTCATCGTCTAGACTCCTCAAAAAAGTTCCGCATTGGGGATCATGTATGGCTTCTCCAACACAACATCAAGACCACTCGACCTTGCAGTAAATTGGATTACCAACATTTTGGCCCTTACATGATCACTAGTTAGATAAGTGATGTTGCATTTCGTCTTGACCTCCCTCCGCACATGCATCTTCATCCGGTGTTTCATGTATCCCTTTTGGAACCTTATACTACAAGTTCAATTCTGGGCCGTCTTACGACACCCCCACCACTTGTCCAGTTCTTGGATGGGCCTGAATTTGAAGTTGTTGTCATTCTTGATTCTAAAATCGTGCGCAACAAGCTATATTACTTAGTCGATTGGCTAGGCTATACCCCCAATGATCGAACTTGGGAACCTGCCGCAAATCTTTCCAATGTTGCAAAACTCGTCAATGTATTTCATTGCCAATATCCTTGTAAACCTGGTCTTGATACAAACCCTACGACCCGTGAGACGTGTCGTCAAAGAAGGGGGATAGTGTCATGATAACACTCACATCATGCATCGAAAGGATCATGACACTCACATTATAACTCGAAAGGATTTGAACCCACGACCTTGTTATACACATGTCAAATCCTTAACCATTGTATTAATATTCTTTTATGTATAGTCTCTAGAATATGAAATCTAATATCATAGGAATATTCTATATTACTCTACATTCTAGAATGACCTAGAATATTCTAGAGTGTTCTATACCACTAGAACTAGAATACTCTACAGATCTTCTAGATTACTCTACAATCTAGGATAACCTAGAATATTCTAGAGTGTTCTCTATTACTTATAAATAGGGATCTATCACCCATCCCAAACCTAAATTGGTTCAACGCCATTTTGTAGCCTACTCTTTGTAATCCATTTTACGCTTCAATATAATAATTCTCTTTCAGTTATCTCTCTATCTCTTTTTCTCTCTCTTTTTCTCTCTCAGTCTTGACAGGCATAAGGTGTGTAGATTTCCATGTAATTCTTGGTTTGACGATGAATGTAAGATGTATCTCAAATGGTTTAAGTCCATAGAAGGGGGGAATGAAAAGATTGTTGCATGGCACATATACAAGAAAGTAGTGAGGAGAAAGAAAAGAAGATATTTCCAAATGCAAGAGATGAAAAAGAAAAACTTGTTTAAGCTCAAACCAAAATTAGCATGGGGACAACTCAAGGGTAAGAAAGAAGATGTGAAAGGTCATTTTACAAATGAAGAGGTGCTCGACTATGTACAAAGGTTATATATGCATGAAGGTGTGGCTCCTATGGTTGAGAAAATTGAAACTCCATGCACTACATGTATTGATATTGATGATGTCAATAAGGGAATAAAGAAGATGGCAAGTGGGAAAGCAACAGATTCAACCTACGTCTCAAGTGAGCTTTTAAAATTGACAATGCCACACACTCGTCATTGGATAATGACAATTTTAGAGCAAGCTATAAAACAAGGATTTCCAAATGACTGGCTTATGAATTGGATTAAACCAATATTTAAAGCCGGAGATAGGAATCAAGTATCAAATTATCGTATAATAATGGTGAGCTCAACTATTGCTAAATTATGTAGCACTATTATCGAGCAAAAGATAAGCACATGGGCTGAGAGTACAAGCAAAAGAGCACTTGGGCAAGCCAGATTTAGACCAAAACACTCCACCGTGGATCATTCGGTCACATTAACAATAATCATGGAAGAGAGTCGACTACAAGGGAAAACACTTTATTGTTGTTTTGTTAATTTCAAAAAGCTTTTGATACCGTACCATGAAGTGAGCTTTGGAATAGAATGGTAGACATTGACATGACATTAGCGTACCGAGTTGCGGTTGCACGTCTATATGAACAAGTTAAATGCCAACTAGAAATGGATAGTGGATTCTCAAAGCAATTCTTATGTAACATGGGGGTGAAGCAAGGATGTCCACTATCACCCACACTCTTTCGCTTATGTATTCATAAATTAGAAGAAGTGGTGAATAAGGTTGCCAGAGAAGAAGGATTGAATGGTGTGAATGTTAATGTGCGGAAGTGTCAGACAGAACCCGCTCAGCCGGATAGCAACAGAAAATGAGATGAAGGTTTAATGGAAAAACTTAAAACACAGAGTATATACGGGAGAGACAGAGAGAGCAGAACATAGAACTATATTCAAAAATTAACTTTAAAACTCTGTACATACAAGGTGCTCAACAACACTATTTACACAAGTCTTAAGAGGACTCGCAAAAGTACAGTGTACATCAATGCCCACACGAGCGTCTGACACTAACTATGAGGCATTAACTACCTAGTAGTCTATGCTGCTACTAGGCTTCTGGGTACTGCTTGATCCGACTAACCGGCTCACCGATCTGGCTCATCCTTCCGAATGCTGATCCGACTCAGGCTTATTCAACCGATCCGGATCCGGTTGAGCTTGCTGCTCAACACTCCCCCTCAAGCTCAACTTGAGGTCGGATCGTAGTGTCAGTCTCCATGGCAGCCGGTCCTTCCACCCGGCTCCTTCTAGCGTCACTCCGCCTCGCTCATGGTCCTTGTCTGGTCCGGTCCCATTTTCCGCGACCCTTTTGATTCTGCGCACCTCGACCTCCTCGGTTGGCTTGTCTGCTCATCACGCCCAATTCAGCTCCCTCGCTGTTGTGATTTTGGTGCTTGCCGATTCGCTGATTCCGTCGTGTTGGCGTCGACTTTTGCTGCCTTCTCGTCCTCTTGGTCTTGAATTGATCCGGTTCTTCCGAATCTATTTGTTGAACCGAATCGGCTATCTCTGATTCGTTCTAGCTCTTGTCTGAATCGGTCGCTCCCGATTCGTCTTCTGTTTCCAGGCCCTTTACCACATCGGACCATATCTGGGTCTTGGACACCTTCTTCCGGTCGACTTTGTCCTTCTTGACTCTGTCGCCGTTGCCGCATGTTCCGACTTGTTCGGATGTGTCAACTTCCTTTGTCGATTCGGCTCCTTTCTTCTTCTTGTCTCTCCATTTGTCGGTTCTTCTCTGACCGATGCAATCAGTAGTTTCATTGCCTTTGCCCATTCCAGTGTCTTTGCCCGTTCTCCCCCTCAAGTGTGGCACAAAGCATTTCGGTGAAGTGTTGCAACTTGTCCGATCCGAGCGGTTTGGTGAACATGTCGGGAACTTGCTGATCCGCATGAACATACCGAAGTGGTAGTGTACTTCTATGTGCTTTGTGTGAGCATGGAACAGGGGGTTCTTGGCGAGCTACATGCTGCTTAGGTTGTTACAGTAGATCAGGATCGGGGTCGACACCTCGATCCGCAGGTCTTGCAGTAGTCACCGAAGCCAAATGGCGTCACATGTAGCAATGGAAGTGCCCCGGTATTCAGCCTCAGTACTTGAAAGGGCCACTGTTGGTTGCTTTTTGCTGCTCCATGCAATAGCCGCGCTACCAAGGGAGAACATATAGCCGGAGGTGGATCGGCGATCCGATGCATCGTCGGCCCAGTCGGTATAACAGTCCCCGGTCCTTCGTGCCACTCACATATCGCAAAATTCGATGTGTGCACAGAAGGTGCTCCATGGTCGGCTTTTGCATACATTGGCTGATCACGCCGACCGGATAATTGATGTCGGGTCGGCTGATTGTCAAATATATAAGGCTTCCGATGATTTGTCGGAACCGCTTCTCATTGCAGGCCAGTTTGGAGTTGGAACAAAGCTTCTGGTTCTGGTCTAGGGGTGTGGCGATCAGTCGACATTCTGTCATGCCGAACTTCTACAACATATTCAACACATAGTTTCTTTGTGAGAGCAATATGCCGTCAAGGGTTCGGATCACCTTGATCCCAAGGAAATAGTGAAGGCCCCCCAGGTCCTTCATCTCAAATGTGTCCGACAACTGGGACTTGACTCGGCTGATTTCGTCGAGTCCGGGTTCGGTGATGACTAGATCATCAACATACAGCAAGATGCAAATCGGACCAGCTAGACCTTGCCGGATGAACAAGGAAGAGTTGGACTTCGAGGCCACAAACCCCATCTTACGCAGCCAATGCGTGATCTTCGCATTCCAAGCTCGGGGGGCTTGCTTCAAGCCATAAAGTGACTTCTTCAGCCGGCATACCACCGACTTGTTCATATTCAACTGGAAACTAGGGGGTTGGGTCATAAAGACCACTTCTTCAAGATCAGCTTGAAGAAATGAATTATTCACGTCCATCTGGTGAAGATGCCACACCCTTGCCGCAACAACCGCCAACACCACACAAACCGTCTTCATCTTCACTACCGGAGCGAAGGTCTCGTGGTAGTCGATTTCGTGGGCCTGCGTGTATCCCTTCGCCACTCACCGGGCCTTGTACTGGTTAACCGAACCGTCTGCATTGTACTTTACCTTGTACACCCACTTACATCCGATCGGTTTATAGTGTCGGGGAGGGTCAACCAGGTCCCATGTGTCGTTGGCATCAAGTGCCCGCATTTCTTCCTCCATAGCGGCACGCCAATTTGCGTCCTTTGCCGCTTCTGCGTAGCTCTCCGGCTCACGCACTTCCGCCACCTTGGTCAGGTACGCATAGTGATGCACCATGTAATCATTGTACCCATACCGCTTCACGGGGTTCTTCTGGCGGGAAGACCGGTGTAATTGATCGTTACCCGGTTTGAGGCCCTTCTTGACCGGTTCGGTCTTCGTTGCCGAAGATCCGCCTTCTTCCTTTTCGGAGTTGGATCCACTCTGATCCGACTCACCATTGCCGGTCTCGTGCGCTGCCATCTTCCTCTTCCCCTTTTCCTTGCGCGTGAACCGTCTCCTCGGTTCCTTGCACGGGAGAGCACGACGGACTCTTCACTGCTCGCCAATTCCTCATCCGACTGGTCATCCCGACTCAGCCGCTCATTCGGTCCAGTTAGCCGGAATGAGATCAGACTCTCTTCAAGAGTGCCGAAGTCTTCATCTTCTACCTGGACCTCCTCAGGCTCACTAGCCTTGTCCTCTGGTATCGGGTCAGGGTCGGAAGTCGGAGCCGGTAAAGCATACCATGATGCCGTCTCATCAAACAAAACATCCCGGCAAACAAGGACCTGCTTCGTCCGGGGACTATAACACTTACACCCCTTTTGCTCATGCGAGTAACTGACCAGGATGCATTTCTCCGACTTTGCATCCAACTTCCTCCGCTTCGCATCCGGCACATGCACATATGCAATGCTACCGAATATCCGAAGGTGTCTTAAATTCGGCTAGTGCCAGAAATACAGCTCATGCACGGACACCTTGTCACCGATCCGGTTTTGGATATAGACGGCCGTCCAGACCGCCTCAACCCAGTAGAATTTGGGCATGCTCTTCTCCACCAACATCGCACTTGCCACGTCGATAATCGACCGGTTCTTCCTCTCGGCCACATCGTTTTGCTCTAGTGTGTATCTACAACTAAACTCTCTCCGAATTCCTTTTTGCTACAGATAAATTTTGAATTGGCCGGAAAAATATTCTTTTCCACCATCCGACCGCAGGCACTTGATCTTCCTCTCAGTTTCCCGTTCAACCATGCCTTGCAGGTTCCGGAAACACTCGAAGACTTTGCTCTTCCTCTCGATGAGGTAGATCCATGTGTGCTGGCTGTAGTTGTCGATGAAGGAGATGAAATACTGACGCTCGCCAAGACTAACGTTTTGTGCCGGTCCCCATACATCCGAATGGATTAAGTCGAGCTTGTTATGGCTCTGGTTTCGATCTATGGGGAATGGAAGCCGGTGTTGATTCCTAAGTTGGCAGGCTTCACAAATTTTAGCCTTTCGGCCGCTAAATTTCGGCAAACCGAAAACAACTTGTTTCGTTTGCAAGTCTTGAAGCCTCCGATAATTGACGTGGCCAATCCGCTTGTGCCAGAGATCAATATCTGATTCAATCTTTTGTCCTTTGGCGAACAAAGCGGTGCTGACGTCATTGGTGTCTAGGATGAACATCCTCCCATCTCTGCGCCCTTGACAATAATTTGGCCCTCTTCCTCGATGAAGCACCCAAGGTGCGTAAACCGCACCGCACCTACATCCCCCGGTCAATGATCTGGCCGATTGACACGAGTTTCTTCGTGATAGTCGGAACGTGTAATACGTTCATAAGCTTCCCCCTTTGTCCAACATGGCTCAAAGGGACTTCTCCGACATGCACGATTGGGTGAGGAGTGTGGTCTCCGGTTTCGACGACTCCTGGTTGTTCTTGCTTCTCCAAGAAAGAGAACCACTCCTTGTGGCTCGTCATGCGATTTGACGCACCGGAATCAACGTACCACACTTCCTCCGATTTGGAAGTGGTCTTCTTCATCGAGTTATCCTCGTGTTTCATCACCAAGGTTGTTCCTTTACTGGCATTTCCGGTTTTGGATCCTCCCGATCCTTCTGCGTAGTGCGAGTATTGCCGGTTCTCTCTGCTGGCCTTGCCGGATCCGGATTTGTCCAAATCGGCGCGCTTCTTCTAGCACTCGCTTTCTCTGTGGCCCTTTTTACCACTACACCAACATTCCATGTCGGCCTTTGCTTGCCAGCCTCTGGCGCCGCCTTGACTCCCCCTGCTTGTGGAGGGTCCGGAACTGTTGTTAGCTCATTCTCTGTGCCTTAGGTCTTGCTCTTCCTAGCCGCTACCATTGCAAGCTGACCCACCTCGTCCACCATGCCCACGGGGCCGATCCGCCTCCATGTACAACATCCGGTTCTCGGTGGGTGCACTTGTTGATGCACTGGCGTGGTTCTCATCTACAAGGAGCATTGATTGTAAGTCGAAAAATGACGGTGTATTCTCCCTTGTACATACTGCCGTTCGGAACGCTCTGAACTTAGATGCTAGGTCACCAAGACAGATCTGCACCATCTCATCTTCCTCTATGGTGACGTTGATAGAGGCAAGTGAGTCACAGATCTCTTTGATTCGGGCCATGTAATCGGCTACCGACATGTCCTTCTGTCGGAAATTGCTCAACTCCTATCGGAGTTGCAGCTTCCGAGCCGTAGTGCTTGCCACAAAAACCTTCTCCAGGTTTCCCCAAGCTTCTTTCGGCGCCTTGGCATCTCAAACATGGCTCAACAATTGGTCTCCGACACTGGACGCAAAGTAGTACATCACTCTGCTTGCCGCTTGTTTCTGTCACGGATCATAAGCTCAAGAGACAAGCAAGAAGGTAACCAAATGGACAAGAAAGAAGATAGTATTAAAGGAAAGGTTCCATAACTGGTGTTTCAAAATACAAGTGGAAAAAAGATGCAATTGGTCGGGTTTCAACAAACGTCTAGATTGTTGAGGATAAGCAGCATCCCTAGGGCGGAGTGCAAGGTCAGCTCAGCGAGAAAGGGCATCAGCCTTCCCATGTTGGCCACCAGGTCGAAATACGATCTCAAAATCGTAGTCAGCGAGAAATGTCAACCAACGGGCCTGCCTTCGATTCAAAGTACGAGTGGTGGAAAAATAAACCAATTTTTTATGATCAGTCACTACCTGGACACGATGTTGTGCGCCAGCCAAGTAGGGTCGCCATTCTTCAAAGCCAGCAATGATGGCAGCAAGCTCCTTGTCGTAAATGGGATAATTGATTTCGGATGCCGTAAATTTTCGGGAATAGTAAGCCACTAGGTGCATTAGGTTGTTGTCATCTGCCTGGCATAAGATGGCGCCAATGGCAAAGTTAGAGGCATCGATTTCGACTTGGAAGGGTTTTGTGGGGCCGGCATGTAGCAACACCGGGGCAGTGCTGAATGTGTGTTTGCATGAGTCGAATGCATTTTGCGCCTCCAAGGTCCATAAAAATGGAGTGCCTTTATGGGTGAGAGCGATAAGAGGTTGTGCTAGGGTGGAAAACCCCTTGATGAAGCGACGGTAAAAATTCGTGAAGTCAAGGAAGGATTGCACATCTTTAAGTTGCCTTGGAGTCGCCCACGCCTGAATGACAGAGACCTTCTTCATATCCATGGTGATGCTAGTGGGCGATATGATGTAGCCCAAAAATTCGATCGAGGTACGGTCGAACTCACATTTCTCGGCTTTGGCATAAAGGCCATGCTCGCGAAGTTTGGCAAGAACTAATCAGACTTGGCGAGTGTGTTCCTCCATGTTTGGCTAGAAAATGAGAATATCATCGAGGTAAATGACAACAAAAAGATCAAGATATTCCCGGAATATATCGTTCATCATATGTTGAAAAACTGCGGGAGCGTTAGTAAGACCAAAAGGCATTACCTTGTATTCGAAATGCCCATACCGTGTTCGAAATGCGGTTTTCCATTCATCCCCTCGCTTGATGCGTACTAGATTGTACGCTCCACGCAAAACAACTTTGGAGAAGACACGCGCAACTCGGAGCCGATCAAGGAGTTCGGGGATTAGAGGTAGCGGATAGCGGTTGTGCACAGTGAGTTTGTTGAGACCTCGGTAGTCGACGCATAAGCGTAGAGAGTCGTCCTTCTTCTTCACAAATAAAATGGGGGGCCCGGCTGGTGACTTAGAAGGTTGAATAAATCCTTTCTCGAGGTTCTCATCGAGATACACACGAAGGGCCTTCAACTCTGGTGCAGACAACGCATATAGAGAACCAAAGGGTGGTGGACACGCACCTTCTTGAAGATCAATCGGACAGTCGTAGAGCCGGTGTTCAGGCAAACGATCAGCATTACATTTTTCAAATACGTCGGAGAAGTGTTGGTATAAATTTCAGGAATAACATGGAGTGTGTTAGAAATGGCGCCACAAACAAAACATTTCTAACACACTTGATTTGTGCAACCGCTCGATCACATTTAGCAAGCCAAGATGCTCATGCAAAAGTATGAAGGTAAATTCAGTTTCCTATCCTTCGGAGACGGTTGACTCCGAATTGACTGCCCCATCATCGGTCCAGGACATAGCTATGGCTTATGAGAGGGAGAGCTATGAGGATGGGAAGGTGAACAAACTGTTACGGGTCATAAGCTCAAGAGACAAGCAAGAAGATAACCAAATGGACAAGAAAGAAGATAGTATTAAAGGAAAGACTTCATAATTGGTGTTGTTCACCTTGAATTCCTTCAAGGTGAACTCCTCTATTTATACTACATGGCATGCATACCTGTTGCACGCATGTGAATCTACAATAGAGCATGTAGGTATGCATGCATGTGCCAAGTGTAAATACTACAAGGGAGCAACTATGCACATGATGCTAGCAAAATAATAAGGACCAATTACATACACAACTATGTACTAGATATCTTAGTTAAATCAATACTAGATTATAACATGGTCGTGTCAAGAGTTCGAATCTTGACAGTTCCCACACTATGAAGTCCTTGTGTGCCGCATCAGGTGTTGTGTCGTTAGCTCTGTTGACATAGCTCCAATAACCATGCCCAAGTAGGTACTGGAGCATCTTGTATGACCAAGATGTGTAGTTGGATCTCTCGAGCTTCTCCACTGGGAGCGAGCTAACCATTCCTCTGTCCATCACTTCTCTTTCTGTTCTTACCGGGTCTTAGGGTTTGTCTTCAAATGTTGATGTCGGTTGCAGAGGTTCTCAACCATCACGCTCTGATACCATGTTAATGTTAATGTGTGGAAGCGTCAGAAAGAACCAGCTCAACCGGATAGCAACAGAAAATGAGATGAAGGGTTAATTGAAAAACTTAAAACATAGAGTATATACAGGAGAGACAGAGAGAGTAGAACATAGAACTATATTCAAAAATTAACTCTAAAACTCTGTACATACAACGTGCTCAACAACACTATTTATACAAGTCCTAGAGGACTGATAGAAGTACAATGTACTTCAATGCTCACAAGAGCATCTGACACTAACTACGAGACATTAACTACCTAGTAGTCTAGGCTGCTACTAGGCTTCCGGTTACTACTTGATCCGGCTAATTGGCTCCCTAGCTCAATGGCTCACTTGCTCACCGGCTCATCGATTCAGCTCAGGCTTATTCAGCCGATCCAGATCTAGTTGAACTTGTCGTTCAACAAATGGCCCCAATTTGATGCAACATGTTATCTTATTGCTTCTATATGCAGATGATGTGGTACTCTTCTCATATGATGTTGATAGTATGCAACATTTACTTGGGGTATTAGAATAATTTTGCCATAGTAGTGGACTAGTAGTGAATGTGGAGAAAACAAAAATGATGGTAGTGCAAACCATCCAACCTCATCATTACCCTATGCTTACATATAAAGGTGAACATATACAATTAAATAAATGGAGTGCATGCTTTGATTCTAGACTCCAAGCCGATTGGAAATCATATTACCTTTTGGAGAACCAATGCAACCAAAGTGATACTTGTGGATGGGAAATAGAAGTAATGTTTTTCAATGCCATGGTAACTCGCGTATTGCTTTATGGAGTAGAAGTATGGGGTGACACCATCTCTCTTAATGCATGGAACGAGATTGAGAAAATTCAAAAGATGTTTTTAAGGAGGCAATTAGGAGTTAAATTCACTACCTCTTACCAGGTTATGCTCTTGGAAACGGGTGTTCGACCCATAGAACTATTGGCACTCCAAAGTTAAGAATATGCTGAATCATTGATTACCACATCTTGCTTGGAATGTTGGATGTAAGCTACAAAAGAATCATAAAAGTAAGATTCTCTCATCTGGTTGGGTTGTTGACATGAGGAAATGGTTTAGAAGATGGGGTGTGGATGATCTTTTAGAGTTTTCGGGCAATGCTATGCAGTATGTAATGATTGAGGAAAGGTTCATGGAATCATTAAGGATGAAGTGGGAGGGTGTTAAGAGGACAAAGCTAGAATACTACATTGCAAATGTCAACCTTGAATGTTGGTCTCAATATAAAGCAGGAATATCTATTGATCGTATCCAGCCTTATCTCATTACCAATATGAGTAGTAATGCTCGTAGAGCCCTTACACTACTTCCCACTCGATCTCACAAGTTAGGTATTGAAGTTGCATCATGGTATCAAAATGTAACGAATTTGAAGACATGTAAAGTATGCAATGAAGGCATTGTAGAGGATGAATGTCACTTGCTCTTCACATGCTCAACATATAGTGCAATTCGTTCAAGATATGTTGACATACTAAGAGGGAGTGATAACTTCAGTGCCATACTTAAGACACCACCTAGAAGGTTGAGCTCATATGTGTATGCTTTACTAACACATAGAGACTTTGTGCTTCAATGTATGAATACCCCTTCTTAGGACGAAGACATATATTAAGAACACATGTATACTCTAGTCCCATAGGTCAGAATTGGCCTCTTTATGGATGATAAAAATTCTAATTCTAATTCTAATTCTAACACCGGTTTACACACCTAATATTGAGGTTGTATCTCAACACTCCACCTCAAGCTCAACTTGAGGTTCCCTTGCTCTTTCGGATCTTCTCTCTGGCTTCTCCTGGCTTCACGCCTCGACCCATTAGATTTCGCGCACCTCGACCCTTTCGGTCGGCTTGTCTGCTCGTGCGGCCCTTCTCAGCTCCCTTGCTATCACGGTGTTGGCGCCTCTTCCGCTGCCCTTTCCTCGGCTTGGCTTTCAGTTGATTCGGCATCTCCGAATCGGCTGTCTCTGATTCATTTCCGCTCTTGCCCGAATTGGTTGTCTCCAATTGCTCTTGTGTCTTCAGGCCCTTAACCACATCAGACCATGTCTTGGTCTTGGCCTTCTCGCCCTTCTTGGCTTTATTCCCCCCTTGTTCGGCTGACTCTAGCTCTTCTCTTTGGTTGTTGCCCTTGTTTCCGCCTTCGTCTTTTTCAGTCGACTAGAAATCGAATTCTTCATCCGACTCGGCTTCGCGGTCACTTCCGCTCCTTTACTACTCCCTTTCATGGTCTTTTCTCCCCCTCAAGTTTGGCACATCGAGGTGCCGCAAACCAAGAGCACCCGAGAATTGTCGCAACTTGTCAAGACCAAGGGGCTTGGTAAAGATGTCGGCAGTTTGTCGATCCGTCCGAACATACGCAAGTTCGACTTCACCGGAGAGGACACGCTCATGGAAAAAATGGTAGTGCACCTCAATGTGCTTGGTCTGGGCATGGAAGACGAGGTTCTTCACAAGTTGGATACTACTGAGGTGGTCGCAATAGATCGTCATCAGAACGGACACCACCACCTGCATATCCTTGAGTAGCCTCTTGAGCCAAATGGTTTCGCATGTTGCGATACTCGCTCCTCGATACTCAGCCTCCGTGCTCGACAGTGCAACTATCGGTTGCTTCTTGCTGCTCCAAGCGATCGCCGGCATTTCCGACCCAGTCAGAATCCGAGTAGCCGACGAATTGTTCGGCAATACCGGATATAGCACAATATCCTATGCACGTACTGAAGGTGTTCGGCCGTGGGCTGCGAAATAAATTGATTGGCCGATAATCTATCGAAACCGTGTCGGGTCGTACGCCTTTCCCAAATCTCAACGAAGCTTCAGGTTTCTATCTAGATTAGTTGAGATGGACTTATAGTCTGCTATCCCAAACTTGAAGAGCATTCTCATGTAATGTCGTTGGCTGATCAGTATGCCTTCGAGGGTGTGTATCACTTCGATCCCTAGGAAGTAATGAAGGTCCCCTAAGTCTTTCATGTCAAATGATGCCGCGAGCTGCGACTTTACGTGGCCGATTTCATCTAGGTCGGTGCCGGCAATGACTAAATCATCAACATAAAGTAAAATACTAACTGGTCCATGTCGACCTTGCTGGACGAACAATGAAGGCTCCGATTTGGACGTTGCAAACCCTATTTGACGCAGGTGTTGTGTGATCTTCACATTCCACGTGCGTACAACATGGTTTAGTTCGTAGAGCTACTTCTTCAGTCAGCATAATGCCGAGGTGTTCCTTCCGGACTGAAATTTGGGGGGTTGTACCATGTATAGGTGTTCCTCAAGTTCTCCTTGCAGGAACGCATTCTTTACATCCATCTGATGTAAATGCCACCCCTTTACCGTGGCTACCACAAGAAATACACAAAGGGTTGTCATCTTTGCCACCGGCCCAAAGTTCTCATCGTAGTCAACATCCTGTTGTTGTGTGTATCCCTTCGCCACTAATCAGGCCTTGTAGCGGTTGATAGAGCCGTTGGTGTTGTACTTGAGCTTGTACACCCACCTAAATCCAATCGACTTTACACCCTTTGGGGTGTCAACCAGGTCCCAAGTTTCATTTTCTGCTAATGCGTGCATCTCTTCCTCCATTGCGGCACGCCAATTTGCGTCCTTCACCGCTTCAGCGTAGCTCTCCGGCTCACGCACTTCCGCTAGTCGCACCATGTACATGTAATGATGTGCCATGGACTTGTTGTATCTGAACCACACCATGAGGTTCTTCTGGCAGGTAGATCAACATAATTGCTCATTAGCAAATTTTGAGGCCCTCTTGGCGGACGCGGACTTCGTTTTCGAAGGTCCGTCTTCATTCTTCACAGAGTCAGATTCGCTTTGATCCGACTTGACTTTATCAGTGCCGTAGTTCTAGCGTTGACGTGTTGTTCCGCTTTCGCATAGGAAATAAGGTGGGACCTTTGGGGCCCTGAACCGAGGAGCAAGAGAGAGAAGAACGTGGAGCGGGAGGATAGTGCAAGCGTAGGGCCGGTTAGGCCCGTTTGCAATTGACAACGCTTTCCAGCTAAATGAACCACTAATGCGTATCTGAACAAGATGCACGCTCGCATAAAGGAGAGACTCACAGAAACACCGAGAGAGGGAAACAAGAGATTCGATTCCAATAACAATAAAGGTTACAGTGTTTGCAAGATTACATCCGGATAGCCGACGACAGACCCAACCCAGACAATCACCCACCCACACACCCGCACAATAGAGCCTTTGCCGGAAAGCATACGGGCTTTCCTCAAAGCAGAGGCAACCAACACAGAAAACTTGCAGAAAACAACGATAGAGGAGGAGAGAGCTCAGTTCCCAGTCCGACATCAGCTTGTCCTCGCCAAAAAACGATCCCTTTTCAGTCTTCTCCCCTTCCCTTTATAGGTCGTCGGGGACCGTTACATCCTGGTCACATCACTTTATTCTCTGTCTCTTCGGACAGAGATACGCATCGATTTCCTAGCTAATAAATCTATGCTACCTAGTATATTTACATCAGCTGACCTATTCCTAATTATGTACACCTTATCAATACTTGTGTGCGCACGTAAGAGCCGGTTCATACACCCTTTTCATCGATTCCACCTAAGGCCCATTTTCTTCACAATAGCATGTAAGTTGTCTCCTCGACTTCCGGCGCAGGGATTGCATAGCCGAGTCTCCACTACTCGCCAACTCTGTGTCTCACTGGTCATGCTGACTTAGTCGCTCATTCAGACCACTTAGCCTAAATGAGATCAGACTCTCTTCAAGAGCTCCAATGTCTCCTTTGTTCCGAGGCATTTCAGCCTTGCTGACCTCTTTGTTAGAGATAAGAATGGAGTCGTTAGGGGTTGGAGGCGAAGGCAAGTACCACGACGCAGACTCATGAAACACAACCTCACGATTTACGGGAGCTTGTCTGGTTTGGGGATTATAACACTTATAACCCTTCTATTCATCCAAGTAGCCAACCAAGATACACGTCTTGGCTCTAGCCTCCAACTTCCTCCGTTTCTCCTTCGGCACGTGCACATACGCGATGCTACTGAAAACCCTCAAGTGTGCCAAGTGTTGAGTGAGCAAGCTCAACCGGATCCGGATTGGCTGAAGAAGCCTGAGCTGGATTGGCATCCAAAAGGATGAGCCGGATTGGTATCCAGAAACAACCGGCAGAATCGGGGAGACGAATTGGAGAGCCGGATTCGAGCGGGAACTGGAAGCCTAGTAGTAGCCTAGACTACTAGGTAATCATTGTCTCCTAGTTAGTGTCAGTCGTAGGTATGAGCATTGAAGTACCTGTTAGTACTTCTGTCAGTCCTTTATGGACTTGTATAAATAGTGTTGTTTAGCATGTTGTATGTACAAAGTTTTAGAGTTATTTTTTGAATATAGTCTATGTTCTGCTCTCTCTTTGTCTCTCCCGTATATACTCTTTGTGTTAAGCTTCTCCATTAAACCTTCATCTCATTTTCTGTTGCTATCCAGTTGAGCCAGTTCTATCTTATGCTTCCGCACATTAACATTTTCATGGTTTGAGAACCTTTGCAGCCGACGCTTGCTTTCGTAGACGAACCCTAGAACCCAGCAACAACAAATAGAGAGAAGATATGGACAGAGGAATGGCGAGTTCACTTCCAACAGAGAAGCTCGATTGGAGCAACTACGCGTCCTGGTCATATAAAATGCACCACTACCTGCTAGGGCATGGATATTGGAGCTTCGTGGAAGGAACAAATGAAGTAGCACCGGAGCCGTCATACAAAGACTTCCCGGTATGGGAGCAACGAGCGAGCCAAGTATTGTATTGCCTCACGTCCAGTGTGCATGACCAGATGCTCGGCTACATCAAGGATGCAAAGATGCCGAAGGAGGCCTAGGGAAATCTGAGGAAGATTGTCGCCGCGAATACCACAACCTATAAGATGTAACTCCAGCAAGAGCTGAACAACATCCGGCAAAGAGACATGTTGGTTACAGAATACACCACCAAGATAAAGGAGATTTGCGATGCACTCGGGTCCATCAACATGATGGTGGACAAAGAAGAGATGGTACAAATCTACCTCGGTGGTCTAGCGCAAAGGTACAGGCCAAACCGGACAGGGATCTGCACCCGGGAGAAACCACCGTCTTTCTTCGACTTGCAATCAAAGCTAATGGTTGAAGAAAACCATGTGAGTGGGTCAAGGAACACTCAATCGGACGGCCGGATGTTGTACACGGAGACAGATCAGCCCCATGGACGTGGTGGACGAGGTGGGTTGGCACGCAATGGAGGCGGCCAACAAGAGCAGGACCGGAGGCACAGAGGTGGTGCCGACAACAGTTCTAGACCCTCCACAAGCAGGGGGAGTCAAAGCGGTGCCGGGAATTAGCAAGGAAAGGTCGACACAGAATGTTGTAACTGTGGCAAAAAGGGTCACAGCGAAAGTGAGTGCTGGAAGAAGCGCGCCGATATGGACAGATCCAAATCCGGCAAAACCGGTCAAGAGAACCGGCAAAGCTCGCACTACGCGGAAGGATCGGAAGAATCCGGAACCGGGAAAACCGGTAAAGGGCCAACCTTTGTGATGAAGCACAATGCCAACTCAATGAAGAAGACTACCTCTGGATCGAAGGAAGTATGGTACATTGATTCCGAAGCGTCCAACCACATGAGGAGCCATGCAGAGTGGTTCTCTTTTTTGGAGAAACCGGAACAACCGGGGATTGTCGAAACCAGACATGACACCCCTCACCCAATTGTGCATGTCAGAGAAGCCATGTCAGACAAAAGGGGAAGCTGATGAATGTACTACACATTCCGACTATTACACATTCCAAGACAGGAGGATGTTCATCCTCAACACTAATGATGTCGGCACCACTATGTTTGCGAAAGGTAGAAGGTTGAACCGGATATTTGATCTCTAGCACAAGCGGATTGGCCACGTCAATTACCGGAGGCTTCAAGACCTACAATCGAAACAAGTTGTGTTCGGATTGCCGAAATTCAGTGGCCGAAAGGCCGGAATTTGTGAAGCTTGCCAACTTGGGAAGTAACACCGGGTTCCATTCCCCACCGATCAAAACTAGAGCCATAACAAGCTCGATTTAATCCATCGGATGTATGGGGACTGACACAAAACGTTAATCTTGGCGGGAGTCAGTATTTCGTCTCTTTCATCGATCACTACAGTCGGCACGCGTGGATCTACCTCATCGAGAGGAAGAGCAAATTCTTCTAGTGTTTCCGGAACCTTCAAAGCTTGGTTGAACGGGAAACAAAGAGGAAGATCAAGTGCCTGCGGTCGGATGGCGGGAAAGAATACTATTCCGGCCAATTCAACAGTTATTTGCAGCAGAACGGAATTCAGAGAGAATTCAGCTCCAGGTACACACCGGAGTAAAACAAAGTGACCTAAAGGAAGAACCGGTTGATTGTTGAAGTGGCAAGGGAAATGGTAGAGGAGAAGAGCATGCCCCATTTCTATTGGGCTGAGGCGGTCCGGACAGCCGTCTACATCCAAAACCGGATCGGTGACAAGGTGTCAGCACATGAGCGGTATTTCAGGCACAAGCTGAATTTGAGACACCTTCGGATATTTGGTAGCGTAGCATATGTGCATGTACCGGATGAGAAGCGGAAAAAGATAGATCTAAAGTCAGAGAAGTGCATCCTAGTCGGCTACTCACATGAGCAGAAGGGTATAAGTGCTATAACCCTCGGACTAAGCAAGTCCAAGTAAGCCGAGATGTCGAGTTTGATGAGATGGCATCATGGTACTCCTTAATGATTCCAACTTCCGATGAAGACCCGATTCCGGAAGATGAGGCTAGTGAGCCCGAGGAGGTCCAAGTAGTAGATGAAGATTTTGGCACTCTAGGAGAGAGTCTGATTTCATTCCGATTGAGTGGACCGAATGAGCGGCTGAGTCGGGATGACCAGTTGGATGAAGAACAGGCGAGTAGTGGACACTCTGTCATGATCTCCTAGCGCAAGGAACCGAGGAGACGGTACATGCGCAAAGAGAAGGGGAGGAAGAAGATGCTGGAATACGAAACCGGCAACGTTGAGTCGGATAGGAGCAAATCCGACTCCGGAAAGGAAGAAGTTGGATCTTCAGCAAGGAAGTCCGAATCGGCCAAGAAGGGCCTTAAACCGGGTAACGACAAGTTACGCCGGTCATCCCACCAGAAGAACCTGTTATGCGGTACGAGTACAATGAGTACATGGCGCATCACTATGCGTACATGACCAAAGTGGCGGAAGTACGTGAGTCGGAGAGCTACGCAGAAGCGGCAAAGGACGCAAATTGGCATGCCACTATGTAGGAAGAAATGCAGGCACTCGATGCCAATGACACATGGGACCTCGTTGACCCTCCCCGACACTGTAAACCGATCGGTTGCAAATGGGTGTACAAGGTAAACTACAATGTTGATGGTTCGGTTAACTGGTACAAGGCTTGGTTATTGGCGATGGGATACACACAGACCCACGGAATCGATTACGACGAGACCTTCGCCCCGGTAGTGAAGATGACGACGGTTTGCATGGTACTGGTGGTTGCTGTGGCAAGGGGGTGGCATCTTCACCAAATGGATGTGAAGAATGCGTTTCTTCAAGGTGACCTTGAAGAATGGGTCTATATGATCCAACCTCCCGGTTTTCAGTCAAATATGAACAAGTCGACGGTGTGTCGGCTTAAGAAGTCGCTTTACGGTCTGAAACAAGCCCCTCGAGCTTGGAATTCGAAGATTACGCACCGGTTGTGTCAGATGGGGTTTGTAACCTCTAAATCTGACTCATCATTGTTCATCCGGCAAGGTTCGAACTCAATGAAGTTGGCCGAGTAAAGTCCCAACTGTCAGACGCATTTGAAATGAAGGACCTGGAGGACCTTCATTGTTTTCTTGGGATCGAGGTGATCCAA
Organism: Azolla caroliniana; assembly: GCF_043228905.1. NCBI lineage: Eukaryota > Viridiplantae > Streptophyta > Polypodiopsida > Salviniales > Salviniaceae > Azolla > Azolla caroliniana. The sequence goes on along the minus strand of NW_028230448.1, from coordinate 3,289,098 downwards.
ACCCCTGACGGCATATTGCCCTCACAACGACACTATGTGTTGAATACGATGTACAAGTTCGAATGCCGACCTGTCTCCACACTGTCGAATACAAATGTATAATGGACGTATTCACACTATCCTCTTAGAGAGCCCAAGTTCAGGCTATTTCTGTAAATAACATAAAGGGCAGTCGCCCTAAGTGAGTCACTATATAAAGTGACTTTGTAACCTTTTGAAAAGGTTGGTTGTTCATTATTGTAACGGTTGCCCTTTTATGAATATAGATATATTCTTTGTGCCTCTCTCTCTCTCTCTCTCTGTGCGTATTGTGTTCTTGGCTCTCTCATACGCAGGTATTTCTTCCTCACAGATTCATACTGTGTGATCTCTTCCGCACTGACGGCCTTGTTCATTCCCTACATTTGGTATCAGAGCTTGGATGTCCTTCATCCCGCTGCCGGCCGCCATTCGAATTTTTGGATCACAACATTCTATTTTTTTCTATTTTGTATTTGAAGAAACAGAGAAGAGAGAAGAAGAAGAAAAACGAGGCTTGCATCTCATCGCTTTAGATCATCTTCGCTTGGAGTAAGCCAACCGGCTGTACTCTGTTCCTCGTGATCGTAACCGCTTGAGGTGAAATCCCCTTGTGCAACATTGACACGATCGTGCTCCACTCGGTTAAATGGCATCCGAACAGGTCACCGAACGTTGCTCGCCGCCCGTTGTAACCACTTGGTGCAGATCGGTCTCAAGACAACAACCCCAATTCGTGCTTCATCCGGCTGATCGACATTTGGGAGGATCAATTGCATCCGTCTCTCTCGTCGCTGCAGTCACCCGAAACAGAATCGGTCCAGACAATCGGTTTCAATAATCAGTATTTGGCATATATATTCGGAAGCGAACTAGACTCACTCCGACTCGGCAACATTCGGGAAGACCAGTCGGTTCCGTCCCTCAAGTTACCGCAGTCAATTCGAGCAAGTTCAACAATACATATATCCAACACCGAACCGACTCGGGTTCAAATCCGACTAGAACGATATCGGGTGAGCCGACCGGCTGCACTCCAACAAAGTTCGTAGTCAACTCCGAACCGAGCTTCGTCAACCGAAACCGAATCTGATGGCATCAACATCCGGCTCATCGGAAATGAGTCTAAGGAGGTTCGATGGTTCGAACTTCAATTTTTGGAAGGAGCAAATGCAGGACTATCTTATAGTCAAGGGTCAGATCGATCCGATTGAGAATGAAACTACTCCAAAAATATACAAGGCAAATGAGTGGCAGAAGCTGGACAGAATCATCCGTGCCACGATTCGGATGCACCTGTCGGAGTCAGTGTACTTCACAGTGCAATCGTGCATGACAGCCTTCGAACTTTGGAAGAAGTTGTTGGAAACCTACGAAAAGAAGGTCTCCTCAACGAAGATGTATTTGATCCGGCGCCTCTACAACTTGCGGAGGAAGGACTCTGATTCGGTTCAGGCACACCTTAACAAGTACGAAAGTTTGAGCTCCCAAATCTCGTCACAGGGGACGACAATCGAGGATGAACTCAGAGCAATGATACTCATGAGCAGTCTCCCCTCCTCTTGGGAAACCTTCGTTACAACTGTGTGCAACGCTTCTACGACTGCCATCAAGTATTCCAAAGTCACAAGTGCAATCCTGACTGAAGCAGCTCGGAGAAAGTCTTTCACCAAAGACTCGGCAGAAGAAGCCTATGTAGTACAAGGTTCGACCGATCGATCGAACAACCGGGGAAGAAGTTCTTCCCGACCGCCGACAAATCAGCGAAGCCGCAGCAAGTCCCGGGAAACCCGAATTTGCAATTACTGCAAGAAACCGGGACACATCAAGGCCGACTGTCGGGTACTCAAGTCAAAGACAGACAAAGCTCAGAGAGCTGATCAGAGGAGTAACTGGCATGAGGAAGTCAACTACGTCAGCTCTTCAGCCGAGATATTGACGACCGACCCGAACATATTGTCCATAGAGAATCCAGTCGAATCAGAAGTTCTGCTTACGACTGAGGAATCGAGCACATGGCTTCTGGACTCAGTTGCGTCGTATCACGTGACACCTCACCGATCACAGTTTCGGCAATATTCGGACCGGCACTCCGACTCAATTCGAGTCGGAAATTCGCAGCACTGTGCTATCATCGGAATCGGCACCGTAGAGCTCAACCTTCCGGGTGGCTCTACACTCGTACTACACAACGTCTGACACGTTCCTGAGCTCTCACGACCCTTGATCTCAGTCGGAAAACTTGATGAAGCTGGCATCCGTGTTGGTTTCTCTTCAGGAGGGTAGACACTCCACAGAGGGAACCTCCTGCTTGCTAGAGGACCAAAGGTACAGTCATTGTACCCTTTGTATGTCACACTCAGAGAGGGTGACTTATTTCTAGTAGATATACCTATGTCATCCTTATGGCATGGATGACTTGGACACCTCAGCAAGGCCGGCATCACGCACCTATCCAGAGCCGAATACATCCCGAAACTCTCCTTCTCGGACCATAAGTTTTGCGAGCATTGCCAGTACGGCAAACAGGTAGCCGCATCACACCCAACATCAGCACCAAGAGAGTCGAGCCCGCTTGATTTGGTCCACTCGGGCGTCTGTGGCCCGATGCCACATCAGTCACTCGGTAGTGCCTCGTACTTCGTCAGTTTCATTGACGACTCGACTCGGAAGGTGTGGGCTTACCCCATCAGAACCAAAGATCGGGTGTTCTCGATCTTCTCAGATTGGCTCGCAATGGTCGAAAACCATACCGGTCAGAAACTGAAGTGTCTCCGAACCGATAATGGAGGTGAGTTCAAATCTGATGAATTCGTCAATTTTCTCCCAGAACGCGGCATTAGACGTGAATATACGGCACCATATAGTCCGGAGCAGAACGGAATCGCAGAACGCATGAATCGGACGATTCAAGAACGCGTTGTATCCATGCTCCAACACTCCGGACTGTCGGATGGCTTCTGGGCAGAGCCTCTACTCACGGCAGTACACATAATCAATATGTCGCCAAGTAGACCTCTAGGACTTAAGATACCTCAGGAAATATGGACCGGCAGAAAGCCAAATTATGATAAGCTGAGGATTTTCGGTTGCGAGGCATACGCCCTCATACCGAAAGACGACCGCCGAAAACTCGAACCGAGATCAAGGAAATGCGTTTTCCTCGGGTATGGACCCGACGGCGAGATCGGATACCAACTCTGGGACCCCGAGCACAGGCAAATCGTCCGAAGTTCGGACGTCGTGTTCAACGAGTCGACTATCAACACAACGGCCGAAAGGCCTATTGAAGTCCGAAGGGTAATATTTTCCGAAGTGCCAACCCTTTATGACGGCCCAACACACAACATGAGATCGGTTTCACAAGTAACTGACTTCTCTCGCACCGAATCCACAGATTCGGCACAGCCAAATGGCTTGACTTCCGACCATCCGACATCAACACCCGGTGCCACTAGTCCAATCATACCTCGAAGATCCGAGAGACTGTCGCAACCTTCGGAGAGGTACTCTCCCGGAATTTTCTTCACTAACGCCGGCGAACCGACGTCCTACGAAGAAGCATCGGCAGCTGCCGATTCAGCCACCTGGCATCTGGCAATGGAGTCGGAAATGCACTCCATCCGCACCAACAAGACTTGGGATCTGGTCGACTTACTGAAGCAAGTGGGTCTATAGACTAAAGGAGACGTCCGACTCGACCACCCCAAAGTACAAGGCCAGATTAGTTGCAAAGGGATTTCGACAGGAATATGGCGTCGACTTCGACGAAATCTTTTCACCAATGGTGAAAATGACAACCCTTCGTTTCATGCTCGGTGTTGTGGCTGCTGACAATTTGGAGCTGATTCAGCTAGATGTGACAACGACATTCCTCCACGGTGATCTAAAGGAGGAAATCTACATGGAGCAGCCAAAAGGCTTTGTGGCCACCAATCAGGAACATCTAGTCTGCCGACTCAGGAAGAGTCTTTACGGCCTGAAACAAGCACCCCGACAGTGGTACAAGAAGTTCGACGATTTCATCCAGTCGGTCGGCTTCTCCAAGAGCGATGAGGACCATTGCCTCTTCATCAAAATAGCTCAAGACGGTTCTCCCGTCTTCCTCATCATCTACGTGGATGACATGCTACTCTCCGGTTGGCATACCGGAGAGCTCACCGATCTCGTTCGGAAACTGCAATTGAAGTTTACCATGAAGGACCTCGGTCGGGCAAGACACATACTCGGAATGAAGATTAGTCGGAATCGCGCCAAAAGACAACTTTTTCTGTCTCAAACCGACTACCTTGGACGTGTCTTGGAACACTTCAACATGCAATCAACCAAGTCTGCTTCGACCCCGCTCCCCATTCATCTTCGGCTTTCACAACGAGACTACCCGACATCTGGTTCGGAGGGGGAAGATATGAAGTAGGTACCGTATGCACCGGCAGTAGGCTCTCTGATGTACGCGATGGTCGCGACACGGCCTGATATTTCTCACGCCGTAGGAGTCATCAAAAGATTTATGGACAATCCCCGCCGATCGCACTCGAACGCAGTCAAGCATGTGTTCAGATATTTAGCTGGCACAAAAGACCACGACATCCTTTTCGGTCCGAACTCAACTTTAGGCGTAGTCGGTTACACCGACTCGGACTTCGGCTATTGTGTGGACAGTCGCAAGTCAACAACCGGATATTGCTTTAAATTCGGCAATGGAGCAATCTCGTGGAAGTCAAAACTTCAAGAGTGCACAACCACCTCAACGACCGAAGGAGAATGTGTAGCTGCCTCCGACGTAGCGAAAGAAGCTTTATGGCTTGGTCGGCTGGCGCACACGTTTCGGCAAGTCGACTCCGACTCGGCTCCAGTTGTCTACAGCGACAGTAAGAGTGCTGTTGCTTTGTCGAAAAATCCGGTTCATCACAACGCCTCCAAGCATATCGAAGTTCGATATCACTTTGTTCAGGACTGCGTCATTTCCGGGAAAATCGGTTTAGAGAAGATATCCACAACCGATAATGTCGCAGATGGAATGACCAACTGTCTTTCGGCAAACTGGTTCCGGTCTCTTCGGCAACAAATGGGTGTAACAACATATCGGTCCGGTTGAAGCCGGACATAGTGCAGGATGGTTTCGGACAACAGACATCGGTTCATTGACAATCGGCTTCAGCTTTTCCGACCTGACCAATTCGGTCTTCTATCTACGAATCATGCCGATTCGAACAAAACCGACCTGTCCGAGAACCTATGCCTATACCTGTATTTTTTAGATAACCCATGTATACGCCCATTACGGGGGAGTGTCGAATACAAATGTATAATGGACGTATTCACACTATCCTCTTAGAGAGCCCAAGTTCGGGCTATTTCTGTAAATAACATAAAGGGCAATCGCCCTAAGTGAGTCACTATATAAAGTGACTTTGTAACCTTTTGTAAAGGTTGGTTGTTCATTATTGTAATGGTTGCCCTTTTATGAATATAGATATATTCTTTGTGCCTCTCTCTCTCTCTCTCTGTGCGTATTGTGTTCTTGCCTCTCTCATACGCAGGTATTTCTTCCTCACAGATTCATACTGTGTGATCTCTTCCGCACTGACGACCTTGTTCATTCCCTACACACACCCCTAGACCGGAACTAGAAGATTTGTCCCAACTCCTGACTGGCCTGCAATGAGAAATGGTTTTGACAAATCTTCGGAAGCCTGATATACTTGACAATCACCCCACTCGACATCAGTTATCCGGTCGGTGTGACCAACCAATTCATGCAGAAGCCTAACGTCGAGCACCTTGAGTGCGCACACCAAATACTCCGGTATGTTAGCGGCACGAAGGACTGGGGACTGTTATACCGACATGTTATAGCTGAAGAACTAGTCGGGTACACAGAGGCCTACTAGGCTGGTGATGCATCGAATCGCCGATACATCTCCGGTTACATGTTTTCTCTAGCTAGCGAGGTTGTTGTGTGGTGCAGCAAAATGTAGCCAACAATGGCTCTGTCAAGCACTGAGGCTGAATACCGTGGCGCTACCAATGCCACCTGTGAAGCCATCTGGCTTCGGCAACCACTACAAGACCTGCGGATTGAGGTACCGACCCCAATCCTGATCTACTGTGACAACATGAGCAACATTCAGCTCGGCAAGAACCCCGTGTTCCATGCTTGGACAAAGCACATAGAAGTGCATTATCACTTCGTGCATGAGCGGGTTTTGAGCAGTGAGGTTGAATTTCGGTATGTTTAGACGGATCGGCAAGTTGCCGATATTTTCACCAAACCACACGGATCAGACAAGTTGTAGCACTTCACCGAAATGCTTGGTGTTCAGCATCTCGACGTGCCACATTTGAGGGGGAGAAAAGGAAAGGGAACCAATGGCACAGAACAAGGAGCCAGAGAGGAAGAAGGAGCCATGAAAGGGGGAGCCAAAGGGAAAAAGGAAGCCGAGTCGATGAAGCAAGTCAGCACATCCGAACAAGTCGGAACGAGCGCCATCGGTGGTAGAGTCAAGAAGGATAGAGCCGACCGGAAGAAGAAGGCCAAGACCCAGACATGGTCTGATATGATGAAGGGCCTGAAACCAAAAGACGAGTTGAAGAACCCCGATTCGGTTCAAGATTCAGAGAAGCCGGATCAACTAAAGGCCAAATGAACACGGACATAGCGGAAGTCGACGCCAACACAAAGGAACCAATGGGTCGACAAGCACCGGAGTCACAGCTGCGAGGGAGCTGAAATGGGCCTATTGAGCAGACAAGCCGACCGAGGAGATCAAAGTGCGTAAAACCAGAAGTGTCACGGCAAATAGGACCAGACCAGACGAGGAGCGCAAGCAAGGCCGACCAACACTAGAAGGAGCCACATAGAAGAACCGGCGGCCACAGACACTAACACTACGATCCGACCTCTAGTTGAGCTTGAGGGGGAGTGCTAAGCGAGCAAGCTGAACTGGATCCGGATCGGCTGAAGAAGCTTGAGCTAGATTGGCATCGAAAAGGATGAGCCGGATCGGGGAGACAGATTGGAGAGCCGGATTCGAGTGGGAACCGGAAGCCTAGTAGTAGCCTATACTACTAGGTAATCATTGTCTCGTAGTTAGTGTCAATCGCACATATGAGCATTGAAGTACCTGTTAGTACTTCTGTCTATCCTTTATGGACTTGTATAAATAGTGATGTTTAGCACATTGTATGTATAGAGTTTTAGAGTTATTTTTTGAATATAGTCTATGTTCTGCTCTCTCTCTGTCTCTCCCGTATATACTCTTTGTCTTAAGCTTCTCCATTAAACCTTCATCTCATTTTCTATTGCTATCCGGCTGAGCCAGTTTTGTCTAACACTTCCGCACATTAACATTTACACCAAGTTTGGCTTCTTCTTTAAGTACAATTCATGTGGCAACACTCCTCCATTGGTAGATGCCCAATTCTGGAGGTAGACAGCTATTCTGATCTCTTCGGGCCAATAGAACTTCGGCAGATCCTTCTCTTCAAGAATTGCCCTTGCCGCCTCCTCTAACGTCCGATTCTTCCTCTTGGCCACGCCGTTCTGCTGCGGTGTGTATCTACAGGAGAATTTATGTCGAATTCCCTCCTTTTGTAGATAACTCAAGAACTGGTCGAAGAAGTACTCCTTCCCGCCATCAGATCTTTCGCCGGGTTTCCCTTTCCGCAAGGCTCTTCACCTTAAGGAAACACGCGAAGCCTTCGCTCTTTTTCGTGATCAAGTATGCCCAAGTCTACCGAGTGAAGTCATCGATGAAGGTTACAAAGTAATGGCTTCCTCTGATGCTCACGTTCAGGGTTGCTCACGATAAATCTGAATGGATCACATTGAGCGGATTTCGACTCCGATTACACTCGTTGGGGAATGGAAATCGTTGCTGCATTCCAAGCTATCAAGCTTCGTAGACTTGACCATTTCAACCAATAAATTTCAGCAATCCGAAAACAATGTGCCATAGGTCGATGTCCGACTCGACCTTCCGTCCTGTCGCAAACAATGAGGTTCCGACTTCATTGGTGTTGAGGATGAACATCCTCCATTCTCAATGCCCTTGCTCAATGAATTTGCCCTCTTCTTCGATGTAGCAATCGAGATGTGTGAATCAAACTTGCATCCCCTAGTAGACGATTTGTCCGACCGACACCAGGTTCTTCGTTATCATCGGGACGTGTAACACGTTCATGTGTTTCCCTTTCTGCCCAAGGTGGCTGAGGGGAACTTCACGGACATGTTCAATGGTATGCGGAGTGTCCTCTCCAGTTTCGATCACTCCTTGTTTTCCCGGTTTCTCCAAGTACGAGAACCATTCCTTGTGACTCGTCATATGATTTGACGCTCCGGAATCAATATATCACACCTCATTCGGTTTCGAGGTGTTCACCACCATCGAATTGGCCTTGTGCTTCATTACGAAGGTTGGGCCCGATCCATTTTCGGCTCGTTCAGAGCCCTCGGCGCAGTGTGATCGTTGCCGATTTCTTTGTTCGGTCCACCCGAAACCGGATGTTGTTTTCTCTGAATCGGCGTGTTTCTTCCAGCACTCGCTCTCCCTATGGCCTTTCTTGCCACAGTATCAACATTCCGCAACGGGATTTCCTTGTCAGTTTCCGGCGCCAACTCGAATTCCCCTGCCTCTGGAGGGTCCGGAACTAATGTTGGCATTACGACCATGCCTTCCATCTTGCTCCTGTTGGTTGCCTTCATTGCACACCGAATCGCCTTGTCCTCCACGACCACAGGGTCTATCTTCCTCCATGTACAACATCTTGTTGTCGGCGTGAGTACTCGTTGATGCACCCGCGTGGTTCTCCTCTATTAGGAGCATCTACTGTAAGTCAAAAAATGATGGCGTATTCTCCCTCGTATAGACAACAATTCGGAATCCTCTGAACTTCAAGACTAACCCTCTGAGGCAGACCTACACCATCTCATTCTCCTCGATGTTTACATCCACGGAGGCAAGAGAGTCGCTGATGTCCTTGATCTTGGAGGTGTAATCAGCCACCGACATATCTTGTTGTCGAACATTGCTCAACTCTTGCTTGAGTTGGAGCTTTCTGGCTTTGATGCTCGCGGCGAAAATCTTTTTCAGATTTCCCCAACAATCATTCGGCGTCCTCGCATCCCGAATGTAGCTCACAAGATGATCGCTCACATAGGATGCGAAGCAGTAGAGAACTCTACTTGTCACCTATTCCTAGGTTGGGCAATCTCTATGTGTCGATTCGGGTGTTACGTCATTAGCTCCATCGACATAACTCTAGTAGCCATGCCCGAGCAGGTACTGGTGCATCTTGTACGACCAAGACTCATAGTTTCTTATGTCAAGCTTATCCGTCGGAAGCGAGCTACCCATTCCTCTGTTCATTCTTTCCTTCTTCTTTTCTTCACCATGATTAGGGTTAGTCTGTTTGTCGACAGCAGGGATTCTCAACCCTCGTGCTCTGATACCATGTAAAAGAATATGCATGTGGAAGCTTAACAGACACAACCCAATAACAATAGATAAAAGACACAGAAGGTTTAATGGAAAGCTTAATCAAAACAGCGTACGTGAGAGAGACAGATAGAGTAGAACACAAAAAATTCTATTCCAAAACAATACTCTAAAACTTTGTACATAGGATGTGCTCAAAGAGCAGTTTTATACAAGTCCATACAGACTGACAGAAGTACTCACACGTACTTCAATGCTCATCAATGAGCCTCTACACTAACTCCCAAAATATATTCCTTCGCGGAATATCTATCTAACGACCTCCCGATTTACGCACCGCTACGGCCTCTTATTGCGCCCGCGGTTTATGCACCCATTCTACGCACCAGTTTACACACCTAATGTTGAGCTTGTATCTCAACAGTCATCTATGAACGTCACAAAGTATTTTCCACCACTATGTGATGGAGCATCTACATAGCACACATTTGTGTGTAGTAGTTCCAGTGCAGCTTCTCTTCTACTTGGTGGTCTTGTGTGGAATGTTGCTCTGTTCTGCTTTTGGACTCAGCAGTCGACACACTTCTCCAAATGCACTGCTTTCACTTTCGGGAGAAGAGTCTGCTAGGATACACATTTCCTTTTCACTCATGTGGCCGAGCCTTTTATGCCATAACTCTCCACTCGAGTCGGCTACCACATTTGCTTTCGACTTGCACAGTCGGGCATGCATCATATATAATGTGCCCTCTTTCTGTGCTCAAGCCACAATGAGGTTTCCTTGGTAGAACTTCTACTTGCCATTTCAAAAACTACCACTATAGCCTTTGTCGTGCATCCTAAGTCCAGTCGATATTAGATTCAGCCTGATATCGGGCACATGTCAGACATCCTTCAAAGTCAGCCGACAACCTGTTGACATTGTCAGACATACATTTCCGACTCCGACTATCTTGCATTCCCCATTATCTCCCATCTTCACGCAACTGTGATCCCCGAATGTGTTGGTCGAGAAACGCTCACTCGAGGGAGTTATATGAAAGGATGCACCCAAGTCGATTACCCAGGTGCACTCTTCACTTGCAAGATTTGTGCTTGCCTGCTCACAAATGAACAAGATCTCCTCTTCACTTGGAGCTACGACTGATGTGCCTTTCTCCTCAGAAATCTTTCTATGTTTGACATCCTTTAAGGAACCTTTGTCCTTCTTGAGGTATCAACAGTCCTTCTGGAAGTGTCCAGGTTTTCCACAATAAAAGCATGTCAGCTTACCTTTGGAATTGGATCTGGCCTAGGACTTATCTCTTCTTTGCCGGTTCCTTCCTCTGTCGTATTGTTGAGCCATATTTCACTCCGATTGGGATAGGACACCCTTGTCCTTCCTCCTTGTCTTCTCGTTCAAGATGCTTGACTTTACCACTTGTAGAGACAAGTTCTCTTCATGAAACGAGGTGCTAAGAGTCACCAGTAGATTCTCCCAGTTGTTTGACAGGGTACACAATAGTAGGATGTCCTGCATTACATCATCAAGGGGAAACTTGGTTGCCGCAAGTTGGTTCACATACCGCAAGAATGTGTTAACATGTTCCACTATGCTTTCTCCATCCCTTTACTTCAACCTCACAATCATTCTCATCAAAGATATTTTGTTGAGGGCATTCTTCCTCTCATACAGACCTGATAGCTTCTGTCAGATCTCATAGGCATTTGTGTCGTTGGGCACATGATACAAGACACTCATAGGCTTACTAAGAGAAAACATATTTGCAGATATGTTTTCTCTTCCAGTTCTCACCGAGTCCTCTTTATTCATCACCCGATCCCATCCGGAGGGACCGACTTCCCAACAAACTCCCCCTTCACTCCGGCATGGGATGTCTCGCAAGCCTGATCCGCTTTCAGCATGCGTCCAGCTTGTCGGTTGTCAACACCTTGGTCAGCATATCCGACAGAACCATTCTCCTCCGTGTAGATCTTCGTAAGCACGAACTCTTGATATTCTACTCTCTCCCGGATCCAATGGTACCTCCGCTGGATATGTTTCATCCGGGAATGGTAGGCCATGTTCTTTGCAAGGTGGATGACACTTTGACTATCGCAGTAGAGCCGGTATTCCTCCTGTTGGATCCCTAGCTCTTCGATGAAGTCCTTCATCCAGATCATCTCCTTACCGGCTTCTATAGCTACCATGTACTCCGCCTCCGTGGTTGACAACGCAATCATCTTCTGCAGCCTAGACTATCAGGAAACAACTCCCCCTACATAAGTCATGACATATCCGGATGTAGACCGATTGGTATCTGCATCAATCGACATATCCGAATCCGTGAATCCATCAAGTTGGGGATTACCGAAGCCGAACTTGAGGCACATACTCGTGGTGCCTTTCAAATACCAGAGTTGTTACCCGGACAAAGGGGCGGTCGGTCAAGTGAAGAAGTGTTGGAGTCGAAGTCGGATCAATAAAGAGGATCAATGAGTCAGCATTTTGCCGAATATAATTAAAAACCAAAAATATAGTTAGTTACAGATTTTGTAATTCTTGCTGTTATGGCAGTATGTTTCTTGATGAGGAAGTCCTTTCGGTTACCTATAAAAGGAATTGAAGGCATTGTAAAAACTATCGTTTATTTTAGTAATATATGTTAGTTGTAGCAAATCGTTTATTTTAGTAATATATGTTAGTTGTAGCAAATCTCAGTGTGCAATTAGTTATTCTTCTAATCTATTTCCATCTTAATATAACTATATTACATAAGTAACGATCTCAATGTATGCATAACATCGATATTATTACAATAACTTAATATCCGTTCGTCTAACCACAATTCATTGATAGAACATTCGGTAAACAACGTTCGACTTATACTGTGTCAACAACATAGTTTATTGTCGGCCGGACAACACAGTATAATTTTGGCACGCCCGGTTACATCTGCAATTAGCAGAGAACAAGTCGAATGGATGTCGTCTGGTCCAGATACACCAGTTGGTTGTAAATGTCCTCGTACACGTTCAGTTACAAAGGAAGTAGAAAAGGATTCTGTTGTAGAAGTACAACTAGAAACAAGTCGGAGGTGGTCTTCACTTCCCGATTTGTTTGATAGTCAGTCAAACGAAAATCCGTCGGAAGAGGTATCATTTTACGATATTTGGAGTGAAGACAATATGCCTTACCCGTATTCTAAATTTCGGGAGGGAGCTGATGCAAAAGCACATGTTAGGGACTTCTTGACAACATGCGAAATAAACCATGGAGCTCAGAGACTGTCGGCGGTAGCCGAGGACAAGTCAAAAATTGCTGAGTTTGTTTTATCATTGGATGGTCAGTTTGCTAATTGGTTTGCGCAGAATGGTTTCAAAGCGTTCGAAACTTTTGAAGAGCTAACCAACAAATTTTGGCAATTATTTCATCGTCAGATTCCTCAGAAGGATTTGATAGCTCAATTCTATGCATTATATCAAGAGCCACATGAAACGGTGTCACAGTTTGTCATCCTAAACCCTAAACCCTAAACTCCAGATTTCCAAGTCAATTTTGGATGACGAATTGAAGGATATATTTCTTGAAGCAATTTGTGAACCATTACGAACAACATTAGTAGTGTTTGATTTCCGGAATTAGACAATCGAGCAAGTGGTTGATAAGGCAATCGCTATAGGCCGGAATCGAAAAAATGTAAGGAGTATGGATATGTTGGCATTACATCATACCTTGCCAACTCTAGAGGAGTTCCAGTTTCGACAAGCAGTACAATGTACTACTTGTTTAAATACGGGGCATTCATCAATAGAGTGTAGCTTGTGAACACATTGCACAATATGTCACTCTAAAGCCCATTCAGTGGAGCAGTGTGAATATAATCTGCTTAACAAAACAATAGCACCGGTGCGACAAATGTTTCTAGAAAATGGGTACCAGGATAATCGTAATAGGTTCAACAATCGGTATCAAGAAGACAACCGACAATATGATTCTTAGCAAAGTCAAGATTTTCAACAAACACAGGATAATAGTCGTCAACAACCAAAAGGAGGTCATTATAAACCAAATTGACCTAATAACAAAAAGTTCTACAAGCAAAAAGCGTCACAACAATTTCAACATGATTCTCAGAGAGAAAATCTGGATTCTGATGAGAATGGAGGTCACCAATATGAATAAGGTGAAGGTAGCGGAACATTTATTCCTAACTGTTACATTTGCAGGAAGGATGGACATTAAAAGGAAAAGCACCCACCGTCAATATGGTGATACCAGAAATTCAACAAGTAACTACTAGGAGTAAAAATAAACAATCTGAATGGGAAATTCAGGAAGCGGCCAGGAAAGCAGCCAAGGAATGGGTGGAGGAAGCAAATAAAAATAATGTGTCCAGAATATTGCAGGACAATGAGATAACCAAATTAACGATCTGCCCGGACCAATGGCAGTACAGGAACAAGAGGAAGCTTGGAAAATCTTGGTTGATTGCCAAGTATCATTACCTTTGACGGGATTACTCAAATTGGTTCCAAGATTTACGGAGAAAGTGGCAAATCTGATTACCCAGAACGGCACCGAACAAGTAGTTGTTAACTATAGTCAGCCTAGTAATAGTCTGACAATGATAGATGAGCAGAATCTGTCCACTAAGGTCATAATTCATGGCCAAGAAATAGATGGTGCTATTGTCGATGGTGGCTCAGGAGTTAATGTAATTAATAAGATTACTTGTGATAAGCTCGGCATTACCAAATAGGAAGCATGTCCATTTTGGTTGAGAATGGCCGATACTAGTACGGTACGACCAATAGGATTACTGTGGCAATTAGATGTCGTGTTAGGTGGTCACACTTTTCAAATATTGGCCGTCGTGCTCCATCTAAAGGCTCCTAGAGCATATCCTTTGCTATGAGGACGGCCATGGTTAAAAACTGCTAATATTAAGCAAAATTGGAATCAGAATTGATTGACATTCCGGAAAGGAAAAACTAAAATCCGCGTGTCAACACAAAATAAGGTTACTACAAGTAAGCAATGTTTGTCAATTCATGCAAAGGCCGTGAATATGATGGAAGGACTGGATGAACTGGAGGAACATCATTATTTCAATGATAACCCAAAAATTATTCCCTTGTTCGAAGTGGATATATTAGAAGCTCTGACATCATACGTGGATCTATCGGAGAGTTTACCACTGGATGAGCAAACAATGAAAGAAATATGACTACAGCAAGAGGCTACCGAAAAGGAATTAAGGGTATCTCAACGAGTTCAGACTTCGGCATTAGAGGAGATAAATTTAGCAAAAGAAGATAACGTGCCTGAGCCGAAAACAATTCTGATTGCCAAGGATATGTTCTTGGTTGATAAGCAACGATTAGTCACTTTAATCAAAGAATATAAGGATGTGTTTGCCTAGTCTTTTGAAGATATGAAAGGGTTAGATCCAGTTTTCTGTCAACACCAAATTAATCTTCATAAAGATGCGAAACCAGTTCAACAACGCAGGAATCGTCTAAATCCTAATTATGCAGTTAAAGTTAAAGAAGAAATAGAAAAATTCCTGAAGGTAGGGTTTATTTGACATGTTAAAAAAGCTACATGGCTGAGTCCAATTGTAGTCGTTCCGAAAAAGAATGGAAAAATTCGGGTATGTGTCGAGTACACGAAACTTAATGCAACAACAATAACAGATGCATTTCCATTACCATTTACGAATGGTATATTGGATGTAGTAACGGGTCACGAAATGTACAGTTTTCTTGATGGCTTTAGCGGGTATAATCAGGTAAGAATGCATCCGGAAGATCAGGAAATGACAACTTTTGTCACAGAATGGGGGGTGTTTGTGGCAGTAGTAATGATGTTCGGATTAAAAAAAGGTCGAGCCACATTCCAAAGGGTCATCCAGGAAATTTTTGGGGACTACATTCCCGCATTCATCAAGTTTTCTTGGATGATTTTGTGGTTTATAGTCAGAAATCTGAACACTTTGAACATTTGCAACTATGCTTGGAACGATGTCAGAAAGGTCGCCTCTGTTTGAATCCGCCAAAATGCGTGTTTAGGGTTACAAGTGGAGCATTATTAAGTCACATTGTCGGTCAGGAAGGAATTATAGTAGACCCAAACAAGGTCAAAGCCATATTAGAGGCACCGGCACCAGCAAACGCTAAGGGCCTTAGTCGGTTCTTAGGGCAAATTACATGGCATAGTAGAATGATTAGATATCTTGCTTACACACGGTAGTGCATAAAACACCTTTCCAATGGACAAGTGTGGAGTAGGATGCGTATGACTGCCTCAAGAAAATGATGTCTAAAGTTCTGGTGGTTCAACCACATGATTAGAACAAACCGTTTCATGTGTTCATCGACGCATCAGATGTAGCAATCGGAAGTGCACTCATGCAACTATCCGAAACAAGTTGGTATAGACCAATTTACTACGCTAGTCGGAAACTGTCAACAACAGAACGGACTTACTCGACGACTGAAAGGGAAGCTTTAGGAATGATTTATAGTATAAACAAATTTCGACACTACCTTTTGGGCAAAAAATTTACATTCCATGTCGATCATTCTGCTTTACTCTATTTGGTTTCGAAACAAGAATTAATGGGTAAGCTGGCACGATGGACGCTATTACAGCAAGAATTTGAATTCGACATTCTGCATCGGCTAGGGGTACAACATGTAGTTGTTGATTATCTTAGCTGACTAGAGTCAGGAGAAGAGGGCACAGGTGTGAAAGATGACTTTCCGGATGAGCAGCTCTTTTGAGTGGACACAATACATGTATAGGAATTAAACGAAGACAACGATCATGCTTGGATCTCAAAAATGACAATCTTACTTACATTAGGGTTGCCACCTGAGCACCTATCAACGGACGAAAGAAAAAGATTAGTCGTTTGTCGTCGGAATTTTTGTCTATCAACGGAGCGGACGGAATTTGGAGAAGGGCATTACGACAATTTGAGGAAGCGGTAATTCTCCGAGAAACCCATTGTGGCATTGTAGGAGGACACTATGTAGGTGAAACTACGACACGGAAAATATGGAACAGTGGTTTATGGTGGCCTACAATAATGAAGGACGCAAATGACTACTGTCGAAAATGCGATTTATGTCAGCGAATGAGGAAACCCACCGAAAAAGAAAGAATGCCTTTGCAACCTATCTTACCTTTGGAGCCATTCCAAAAATGGGGATTAGATTTTGTCGGCCCATTTAAACCAGCCGCACTACGCACAGGCAATCGGTACACCATAGTTGTCGTAGATTACTGTACGAAATGGGTAGAGGCTAAACGCTAAAAGACAATACGGCAGCCTCAATAGCCAAATTCTTATACGAAAGTATATGGTGCTGGTTCGGATGTCCAATAGAATTGGTAAGTGATCAAGGTACACATTTCATTATAAAATTGTACATGAATTATCTACTTATTATGCAGTGGTGCATAAGAAAAGCACTCTATACTACCCGCAAGCAAATGGATTAGCGGAATCGACAAATAAAACACTACAGACAATACTTAAGAAGATAGTGAATGCAAATCGTACAGATTGGGATCAAAAACTCAATAGTGCCTTATGGGCATATAGGACTTCATATAAAACATCTATCAAGTGCGTGCCTTTTCGCATGGCTTTCAGCTTGGAAGCCGAATGCCAATAGAATTCCAAGTTCCGACACTCTGAATTCAAGCAACAAAAAGGTTAGATGAGCTACAGTCAAAACAAATTCGGAAAGAAGGTTTGTTGATGTTAGAAGAAAGCCGGATATAGGCCATGAAGGATTTGGAGTGGAAGCAGCAACAGACGAAAGCATTTGTGGAGCGGCATCTTCGACAAACATAATGATAGTTCGGAATCGGAAAACCGATATTAGTATTTCAAACAAAAATGGGATCTATGCCTGGAAAGCTTCGGATTCGATGGACAGGACCAGTCTGGATCGTTCACAACAAGAATGGAACGTATCAAGTCGGCACACTATCAGGCAAAATTTTACCGAAATGGGTAAATGGTTTTCGGCTTAAACTTTATCACGGGCCAATGCCGAAAAACCCATTCACAATGGATTCTTGGCAAAATAAAAAAATAAAACCTAACTAGATAGAGTATTCTTGGCAAAAACAACTAACTGTCTAAAGTGGAATCTTGGGGAGTCTAAGTCAGACTATAAATATAGTAAAGGTATTGCATGCACTCTTAAAAATGAGTGGTGGAACCATTATTGCTAAATATACATTATTACTTACATTAGTAGTAACTGTCTCTATCCCCTAGGCATCATGCAAAGAGTTATTTCTTTAAAACCTATTCCATCCTCATCTGTTTCACCACAGAAACAAAAACATATTCGTGTTGAACGATTTTCTACTTGTAATCACCATAGACTTAAGCTTGCGTCGCCTCCACCACAACACTTTAATTTCTTGTCTGAAGACGAAAATATGTTGATTCATGTTTTTGATAACTTGCGCCAGTGGCTCGTCAGCAAAAATCTACAAGGGTTCATCCAAGTTGTAGAAGCAGAACCTCATCCTCGTGCTGCAGAACTTCTACAACAAATCGATGTTTCACAAATCACGAATAAAAAGGTATGCCGAATGTTGAACTTGAGAAGAGAAGGTTTTGATACGGTCCAGGAAATGGACAAAGACATGCTCAGGTCTTATTTTAGAGAATATTCTCCCTCGGCCAAAGCTTTTCAAACTCAAGGAGGGGAAGATGAATTTTTTCATGAAGTAGTGAAATTTTTGTTGGAAGTGGGATTTGTGAGTTCCCGATTTTACTATATGCCCAAGAAAAGGGCCGGGTTCATAATCGCCACATATGAGGGCGAGGTTTTCGACTGGGGGTTGCTGTCAACAGTGGCCACAACACATTCAATTTCACAACCACCTCGATCGAATCAGGAGTCAACACCAACACAAAGACAGAGTCGAGTAAAACAAAGGGCTCAGCGATTTCCATAGAAGACCAGGCCACACCAACCACACAAGTACCTCGTGTCAATCCTAATGACACAACCAGAATTCAGAAAGGGCAATCATCAGTAACCATGGTCCAAGAAGCAACTGGATTCTCCGATATTCCTCCAACAACACATGAATTGGCAACCATTTTGCAATTCAGAACATCTTTTGAATTAGTAGAGTGGTTAGCTCATAGGTTACAAGAGGTGTCCGAGAGAATGGCACAAGAGCACCGGGATCAGATAATAATCCAAAAATCATTAAGTGGAGATGTCGAGCCGCAGGAGCAACAAGAGGTCGATCAAATTGGCCAACAACGGAGTGCGAAGAATGAAGACGAAGCCATCCAGATGCCACCATTGCATGAGGCTCTGGTAGAAGTACATCGAGAATATGACAAGACCAGTCGAGTAGCTAGAGATATGGCTGATTTGTACAAGAAGGCAATAGCCGCATCGGAAATTTTAAATGCACAATGTACAAGAACGCAAGCCAAAAACCAGCAATTGTCAGAACGTCTTCGACAAACAGAAGAACAACTGCAGAAAACAAAAGAGGAAATGGTGTAGCAGGCAGTAGCAAGCAAACCTTTAGAATCTAAGCAGGAACTACAACAGAAATTACAACAGCCAGAAGCAGCGCTCAGGGAGGCTGAAGCCAAAACTGAAAAAGCTGAAACCCGATCTAAGAAAATGGAGGATCGACTACAATTAGCAAAGACGGACATAGGCAAATGGCTGGATGCTAAAGACAATTTGATTCAAAGGTTGCGCCGACAGTTAGCGCAACAACAACAAACCACGCGACAACGCGCAGAACAGGTCGAAGAGCTTGAAGAGTATATCAAAGTTCAGGAAGAATAATGCGTTGAACAACTAGTGGAAAAAGAAACTTGGATTACTCAACTGAATGAGAAAAATGCTCAAGACCAAGAAGAATAGGCTTCGGCAAGATCAATTTTAGAACAACGATGTGCAGACTTGGAAGTTGTGTCCGAACAACGGCAACTTGACGTGTTAGGTGCCCAAGCAAAACTGATGCAGATGGAAGGAGAAACTAATGGCACAATCACTGAATTACGAAAGACATTGGCAGAAGCACAATCCCAAATGAGCATGGGCGAGGAGAAAATACGAGCTATCCTAAAGCGCCACAAAATCAACATTCTCGTATTCTCATGTTCATCTTTGTCATGTACATTTTTTGCATATTCGCCATTCTTCGTATATTTCATCATTTTAATATATAAAACCATGGTTTTCTTGTAAATGATTTTTTTATGTGATTTCTTGTCATATTCAATTTTTTTATGTTGCAAGTTTATCTTTCTTCCTCTTTTTCTTGCTTTTCATATTTGAAATCATGTTATCATTGGTTATGAAATTACTAATACAACTCTTGTTGATTTATTATGCTTGCATATCTCATTTGGTAATATTAGTATACAACTAATTGTAACCTTGATTGCTTTAATTACTTTCCTTTGTATTCTTTTTTAAGTAATACATATAATTGAAAATGGTAGTCATCAATTAGATTGACATGTCTTGTTTACCAATAGACAATATATAGTATGTGTAATGCTAAAAAATAGATATATTAATCAGTCTTTCATTTCTTTTAAGACGATGTAAGTTTTGGCCACAACCCATATTCGGTACAATGAGCTTGATGTGGAAACTATCATATTGTGAAATGGAAACAAATTTAGGGTATGTAGTAGAAAATATAGGGAATAGACTAGTTAGGAAAAATATTAAGTAGGCATATAAGGAGACATATGTTACTAAGCTTGTCTCACACTTTCAAAAGTAACTCTAGGAGTTCATTCCACGTAAATTTAGGGGTTATGGGCAAAATTCACAGTTCAAGGAATGTTACATAACAAATTAATAATCTACATTTCACATGATAAAAAGCATTATCTGATTTTTGTTTAACATTAATTTGAGCTTGACCATGCAAATTTACTATTTCTTAGTCTTACCTTTAATCAACAGTAAGTTTGGTCCGATGGTGTAGCCCCACAATTTAAGGCGGCATGATACTTCTTTTTTATTCCAAGGTAAATTGATTATTGTATGCTAAGTACACATAGTTCTAAGTCTATTCAACTAATACTTCATAGGCCTTGAACTATTACTTTAGTTTCCTATGCTTTCTAATCTTTAATGAAAACTTAGAACTAATTGTATTCAAACTTGTCTACATTACTAATATTAGTTTAGTCTCCCACATTTAGTGTTGTTCAATAAAAGCTTTTTACTTTTCTTCCAATGTGCATGAGGACTAATAATGTTTTTACCCATGTTTGGTATTTTTAAATAATAACTTAGTATTGTCCTCCAATGTGCATCAATGCTAATTATGTATTTATCGATATTTAGTACTTTTAAACAACAATGTAGTACTGTCCTCCCATGTGCATCAATACTAATTGTATACATAGATTGAAATATTCACATTCGTGGGGCCTGCCCCATGAATCCATACGAATAGGAATACGAATACACGTAAATATATTCGTTTTCTTCTTTTTTTTTAAATTAAAAATAAAATAAAATTGTATTTTATTTACGAGCGAGTGAATAGTGGCCAACAAGAAGCGAGGACACCTCATCCTACTCCCTTTGCGTGCTACTTACACCCTCGCCTCCCTCTATATCCTGTTCTCGGCCTGAAATTAGGGCTTCGACAAAAAACCCTAATTTTTTTCATAATCCTAATTTCGACAAAATTTCTTCTTTTCGGCTTGCATCATCGACTCCCTCTCATGCTCTACCTAATCCTACATCCTGTTGTCCGTTGCAAATTCAGAGTTTCACTAAAACCCTAAGTTTTGCCAAAACCCTAATTAATTAATTATTAATGCATTAATTGATTATTAATTAATTAACTAATATTTTCCAATGAATTAATTAATGTGTTAATGGATTAAGATATGTATTTGTAAATTAATTAATGTATTAGTGAATCAATTAATGTTTAAGTGAATTAATTAGTTATTAATAAATTAATTATTATATTAATGAGTTAATTAATTATTGATGTATGTTTGTGTACACATATATGTATGCGTGTGTATATGTATCTATGTATGTGTGTGTATATGTATCTATGTATGTGTGTATATATGTATCTATGTATGTGTGTGTATATGTATATATATGTTTGTGTATGTGTGTATATATGTATGTATGTGTGTATATGTATATGTAAACGAATGGTTTTATAATATTGTTAGGGCCATTTTCTATTCTTGAATACCACGAATATTACGGATGTCGAATCTCAAGAATATCACGCATGGGTCAATCTATGATTGTATATTTACCTATATTTAGTATTTTTATATAACAACTTAGTATTGTTGTTCTATATGCATCATCACTAATTGTCTATTCACCTATGCTTAGCATTTTGAATAACAACTTAGTATTGCTATCAAATGTGCATCAGTACTAATTATGTGTTTATCCATGTTTAGTATTTTTAAATGACAACTTAGTATTGTCCTCCCATATGTGTTAGTACTAATTTTCTACTCACTTATGTTTAGTATCTATAAATAATAACTTAGTATTGTCCTCCCATGTGCATCAATATTAATTGTGTATTACCAAAGTTTAATATTTTTAAATAAAAACTTAACATTGTCCCCCCATGTGTGTTAGTACTAATTTTTTATTCATGCATGTATAGTATCTATAAATAATAACTTAGTACTATCCTCCCATGTGCATCAGTACTAATTCTGTATTTACTTAAGTTTAGTATTTTTAAATAAAAACCTAGTACTATCTGTTGTGTACTATCCTCCCATGTGCATCAGTATTAATTGTATATTTACCCAAATGTAGTATTTTTAAATAAAAACTTATTACTATCCTCCCATGTGTGTCAGTACTAATTTTCTACTCACTTATGTTTAGTATTTTTAAATAACTTAGTATTATCCTCCCATGTGAATCAATACTAATTGTCTATCCACGTGTTTAGTATAGATATAAATAAAAACTTACTACTGTCCTCTCATGTGAATCAGTACTAATTGTCTATTCACGTATGTTTAGTACCTATAGGTAATAACTTAGTACTGTCCTCCCATGTGCATCAGTACTAACTTACAACATAGTACTATCCTTAATTTACAACTTAGTATTCTTCTCCCATGTGCACAAGTACTGATTATGTTTTAAGCCTTGTAAAATATTCTTAATTTACAACATAGTACTATCCTCCCACGTCTATCAGTACTAATTCTATTTTAAGCCCTGTTAAGTATTCTTAATTTACAACTTAGTACTATCCTCTCACATGAATCAATACTAATTATGTTTTAAGTCATGTTAAGTATTCTTAATTTATAACTTACTAATGTCCTCCCACGTGCACAAGTACTGATTATGGTTTAAGCCATGTAAAGTATTCTTAATTTACAACTTAGTACTATCCTCCCACATCTATCAGTACTAATTTTGTTTTAAGACATGTTAAGTATTCTTAATTTACAACTTAGTAATGTGAATCAATATTAATTAAGTTTTAAGCCATGTAAAATATTGTTTGGCTACTTGTGATGTACTAACTTAATATTGTTACTAATGTTTGTTGGCTACCTGTGATGCAAAACGCTTAGGTACTTCTCATTGACTAACATTAGGATGCAATGGAAATACTTCAAGTCTGGACATGGAAAGGGAGAGCATGATGGGGCGGAGGCTGTGATCAAGCATGCTCTTATAAGCAAGAAGGTGGATAATAAAGGTGCTAAGTTACAAAATGCACATGATGTTGTGGTGTGACTAACATGGAAGATGTGAAATGATGGTAAGAATAGATTGTTTATTGAGATTCGTGCTAATGAGTTGGATAGAAGTAAATCATATGGTTGTTAAACCGTGAAAAAGACATGTAAGATCCATTGTTCTTTAGGGTTTTGTTGCAAGGACACAACACAATTGCTATTTTGTAGTTTATCATGCTTTTGTTCCATGTGTATTATAGGTGAATCTTAGGATGAATGCACCAATCTATCAATCGCGGAGTCATGGAACTTGCAAAATCTTGAGATTCAACAACAAGATGATATTCAAGAAAACGAACACTCAAACAATATTGTATACTACAACCAATGTACACTTTTATTGGAGATCATTTTGCAATGTTTAAATCTCCTCAAAATGAAGATTTTGAATGAAGACTACTACATTGTGGTGTGCAAGCAAGGGAACACAATATTGAAAGAAGTGGCGAGGGATGGTTGGGGCAACATGTCCAACGTTGGCGAGTCTATCATCTGTGGCAACTATTATGCAAAGTTGCCACAATGCAAGAAGACGTATGCATTATTGCAAGATGCACCGACTACCATAATCTATGATGATGCCATTATCGCAATCAAGTTCACTATGACTCAAGCAAAGCACAAAATTAAGGGATACAAAATTATCTACAAGGTCCCTCAAGATGTACATGAACACACATTGGGGGAGTTCTCCCTCTTTAATGCTTAGAATTTTAACTGTTAATACATTGTAGAAACCTTGTAGAATGACCAGTGATCTTCAATGTCAGATCTGCATATGTAACTTCACAAGTTATCAATATATATCCTCTTTGGTTTTTCTAAAGTGTTTGGTGCTTATATAGTGTTATATTTTTCTAGTAATATATTATCCTCTTTGGTTTTCATAAAGTGTTTGGTGCTAATATAATGTTAAATGTTTCTAGTGATGTATTATCTTCTTTGGTTTTCATAAAGTGTTTGTTGCTCTTGTAGTGTTAATTGTTTCTAGTAATGTATATATCCTCTTTGGTGTTTGTTAAGTGTTTGGTGCTCTTATAGTGTTAAATGTTTCTAGTAATGTAATATCCTCTTTGGTTTTCATAAAGTGTTTGGTGCTCTATTAGTGTTAACTGTTTCTAATAATGTATTATCCTCTTTGGTTTTCATAAAGCGTTTGGTGTTCTTGTAGTGTTAACTGTTTCTAGTAATGTATATATCCTCTTTGGTGTTCATTAAGTGTTTGCTGCTCTTATAGTGGTAAATGTTTCTAGTAATGTAATATCTTCTTTGGTTTTCATAAAGTGTTTGGTGCTCTTATAGTGTTAACTGTTTCTAGTACAATATATATCCTCTTTGATTTTCATAACGTATTTGGTGCTCTTATAGTGCTAACTGTTTCTAGTAATGTATATATCCTCTTTGGTTTTCATAAAGTGTTTGGTGCTCTTATAGTGTTAATTGTTTCTTGTCATGTATATATCCTCTTTTGTTCACTATAACAACTATTATGCAATGTTGTGGCGGTCCTCCCACATGTATGCTTTAGTAAAAGATGCACCCACCGCCATAATCTATATTGAGGCCATTATCACAATCAAGTTCACTATGACTCAAAAAAAGCACAAGGTTAAGGGAAGTAAACTGTTTACAAGGTCCCTCAAGAGGTACATGATGTCATAAACATCTTTGGAGTGTAATGGACTCAACATTCATCTTCTCATAAAACATCATATTCATACTTAGAGAGAGAACAAAAACAATGTCAGACATATCAATTCGGTACATAATAAGTATAAAAAAGATATATCATTTCAATAGGACAATAACAAGTACAGACCATGACCCATAAAATCTTTGGCACTAGTATTTTCTGGTACTTATAATACATTGAGAACTGATCATCTCCTTCTACATACTACTGAGTGGCACTTCATCATCAGAGGCCAATAGGACAACATCAGACGGTTCCCCTCCTCGAATCAGTGGCACCTCCCTTGAGTTTCCTACTTTATTCTTTATACCAACATGAGATGCACAATCATCCAGAAAGGTGCGGTTGATAGCAATATCATCATGTACCTCCTGGGTGCCATTGGATTCCTCGTCCTTCATTTGGTGCGGCTCCTCTTCGTGGGTGGTGGTGGTAATTTTCTGAGACTCATCCTAGCTGATGTTGTCCACATCATTCTTAGTACCCATGTACTGCTCTTTGTGGGTGGTAGCTGTGTTTTTCACACACACATCCGGGATGGAGTTGTCCACATCTTTCGCAATACCCATGTGCTCCTCTTCGTGGGTGGTAGTTGTGTTTTTCACTCATTCATCCGGGATGGTGTCATCCATATCTTTCGTAGCACCCAAGCACTTTTCTTCATGGGTGGTAGCGGTGTTTTTCACAGATTCATCTAGGATGGTGTTGTCCACATCTTTCTTAGTGAACATGTGCTCCTCTTCATGACTGGTAGTTGTGTTTTTTGCAGACTCCTCGTGGATGGTGTGGTCCACATCTTTCTTAGTACCCATGTGCTCCTCCTCATGGAAAATGCTAGAAACCTCATTCTTTTTATAGTTGTTCTCCTCTTCTAAATTGAATGTGGTGTTTTTTTCACAATCCTCATGTGTGGTTGCGGTGTTGTTAGAGTCATCTTTTGTGTAAGGCATAGTCACGATCTCGGAGTCTTCGTCTCTACTCTATATAGTGCCTGAATCATCTTCTTGTATTTGTTAATCTCCTCATTCTTGTCAAACTAAATCTGAATGCACCCAACAATACCAGTGTCAATACCAATCTCAATTAAACCTACCAGGTTAAGGTTCACACTCCTGCCTACTGTTACATCATCGTGATCCTCTACTTATGTAAACTATGCTAGTACTAGCCCACCTAAATATAGAATAAATTCTAGTACTAAACCTAGAGTACAACTAATTGTAGAATGAAGTGTGTACTATGTTAGTACTAGCTCACCTAAATAAAGGATGGATTCTAGTACTACACCAATTGTACACCTAAAGGTCTCTTGAAGTGTGTATTATGCTAGTACTAGCCCACCTAAATATAGAATAGATTCTAGTACTAAACCTATAGTACAACTAATTGTAGAATGAAGTGTGTACTATGTTAGTACTAGCTCACCTAAATATAGGATGGATTCTAGTAGTACACCAATAGTACACCTAAAGGTCTCTTGAAGTGTGTAATATGCTCGTACTAGCCCACCTAAATATAGAATGGATACTAGTACCAAACCAACAGTACAACTAATTGCTGAATTAAATGTGTACTATGTTAGTACTAGATCACCTAAATATAGGATGGATACTTGTACTACACCAACTGTACACCTAAAGGTCTCCTAAATTTTTACTATGCTTGTCCTAGCCCACCTAAATATAGAATGGATTCTAGTACCAAACCAACTATACAACTAATTGCAGAATGAAGTGTGTACTATGTTAGTACTAGCTCACCTAAATATAGGATGGATTCTAGTACTACACCAACTGTACACCTAAAGGTCTCCTAAATTTGTATTATGTTTGTCCTAGCCCGCCTAAATATAGAATGGATTCTAGCACTAAACCAATTGTACAATTAATTGCAAAATGAAGTGTGTACTATGTTAGTACTCAATACTAGCTCACTTATATATTGGATGGATTCTAGTACTACACCAACTCTACACGTAAAGGTCTCTTGAAGTGTGTACTATGCTAGTACTAGCCCATCTAAATTTAGAATGGATACTAGTACTAAACCAACAGTACAACTATTTGTAGAATGAGATGTGTACTATTTTAGTACTAGCTCACCTAAATATAGGATGGATACTAGTGTACTATATCAACTATACACCTAAAGGTCTCCTAAATTTGTACTATGTTTGTCGTAGCCCACCTAAATATAGAATGGATTCTAGTACCAAACCAACTGTACACTAATTGCAGAATGAAGTGTGTACTATGTTAGTACTAGCTCACCTAAATATAGGATGGATTCTAGTACTACACCAATTGTACACCTAAAGGTCTCCTAAAGTGTGTAATATGCTAGTGCTAGCCCACCTAAATATAGAATAGATTGTAGTACTAAACCAATTGTACAACTACTTACTAATTGAAGTGCATACTATGTTAGTACTAGCCCACGTAAATATAATATGGATTTTAGTACTCCACCAATTGTATACCTAAAGGTGTCCTGAAGTGTGTACTATGCAGCCCACCTAAATATAGAAGGGATTCAGTAAGAGTAGCATGTTTAGTACTACAACAACTATACACCAACATGTAAATTTAGTTACGATGAATGCACAAGAACTAAACAACATAAATATCGATGCAACATATAGTATATGGAGCGATACCAGTACTAAACCATGAATTTTCTATTTTCTGGTATGAATTGTGACCTAAATCAATACTAAAGCAACTATAAAATGGAATCAGAAAATACTAGAAAACATAATAGCAGTATCACATACCAAAGGAGTGAACTTTGAAACCCATAGCTAAGTAGTACCATTCAACTCCAACCGTATTTTATAGTCCATACATGTATTTACTTTCTCAAAGTGGTACTTAGCACATAGCGTATGATATGTGTGCAAACATAGTGTAATCACAACATCCATAGCCTCGAGCTTGAATCCAAGGCCACAGAATACAGACCTACACTTGGAGACACAAACTACAACATGATAGCTAAAGGAGAAAAATATAAACCATAGAAGGTAAAAGGAGAGATATCCTCACAAGCATCCTTAGACTTCAAGCTAGTGTTTGTACTGGAGGACTCTCTATAATGTGATGACTAGTGACGAATAAAGTCTTCCTAGTCAACTTCAATGTCACTTGAACTTCACATGCAAAAACACATGTGCTTCACCCTTTCTTTGGTGTGTGCCTATTTACTTTCTTTGATGGGGGGTCCACATTCTTTCCTTTGTGGGTGTCATCACTTCATCTTTGACTAGTGCCTTCTTCATGGGTGTCTTCTTTGTCAATTTTCTAGTTCTCACTCTTCTTCTAAAAAAGCTTCCACAACACAATATTAACTCCCTTGCATAGCTATAAACTAGTACCTCACACATCAATATACATAGTAGAATACCATTCCTAAATCACGCAGCAAATTGCCACACTATAAATATGTCTAGACAACAATACTAAATCAACAAGAACAAGAATAACAACAAGAAAACAACTTTTCAACATAGCAGTACTAAGTCAAGCATACCCCTTTCCAACAACAAGAAGAAGCAAAGTAGATTCAAGCATATCTCGACCCTCAAATGAACACTACACAAAAACAATAACACCAACAAGAAGAAGAAGAAGAACATGACATAATAGTTTGGTCCAAAAATAACAAATCATATACTTGTCATCATAAAATTACTAAATCTCGACTCACAAATGAACACTAATTGCAACAATAATTGCAACAACATGAACAAAAACAATAAGAACATGACATAGTAGTCTAGATCAAGAACAACGCACTTCTTGGACATGATATTTCCAAGCCTCAACAAGTGCAAGATTCATATCTCAGCTCTTGGATGAACACTGGAGAAAACAAGAACAAGAACAAGAACAATAGATAGAACAAGAGCAAGAACATCACCAAAAATACTCAACAAGAACATGTTGAGGAACATAACATATACATAGGACCATATCATCATAGCACCCCTTTCCATAGGTGAACATGTACTAGACTCAACCATATACATGTTACAAGACTCTCAAAAGAACACATTTGAAAAACAAGACGACAAACATACTCAACAAGAACACATTGAGGAAGATAACATAAAAATAACATCATATCATCATAACGCCCCCTTACCACATGTGAACATGTACACGACTCAAGCATATTTCTGTACAAGACTCTCAAATGAACACTTTTGAAAAACAAGACAAATGAAGAACGGGAACAACAACAAACATGCTCAACAAGAACATGTTGAGGAAGAGAATATATAAATAGCATCACATAATCATACCACCATGTTACCATAATGAGCATATACAAGACTCAAGCATATTTCTATACAAGACTCTCAAATGAACACATTTGAAAAACTAGACATAACAAGAACATTTACAAACAAAATCAACAAGAATATACCTCTTCCCAAATAGTTGAAGCTTCTCAATGAATATGTGGTAGAGTTACAAGTTATTTGCCAACAACTTGTTGTAGATCATGCAGCAAAACCTACAATAAGAGGAGACCTAGATGTTGTGTCGTTTGAAGAGGTTGTTGCATGTTTGTTGTAGAGGGGTCATAACAAGGACATCGAGTAGAGATGGTATGAACACAACGAGCACAGGGGATAGAGTGAGCAAAGAATGCATGTTCACTGCAGATGGCTCACAACAACACTGGATGATGTGACACAACAAGCACCAACGAGCAAAGATGGTGGGGATATAGTGAGCACAGAGCGCCTTAAGGTTGTAGTAGAGTCAAAGAGAACACAGAACGTGGTTTCCTGGAGGTGCAGACGGTATGAAGCGTCACCGCAACTTGAACACTTGTGAATGCAGGAGAAGCAAAGAGAGATCTAAGAGAGAGGGAGAAGTGAGAAAGAGAGAGAGAGAGACACACACACACACACACACAGAAGAGAGATCCGAGAAAGAGATACAGAGACAAAGAGATTGAGAGAGATAGAGACTGAGACTGAGAGAGACAGAGGTCTGAGAGAGAGAGAGAGAGAGAGAGAGAGAGAGAGAGAGAGAGAGAGAGAGAGAGAGAGAGTCACTCACTCCTTCACCTTCAACAATTAAAGACTCTGTATAAGTTTACCTCGACATATGCACCTTCAACCTCAACTAGAATTTATTACACAAGGGACACTTGGACAGAGACGTAACACTAGAAGGATGTGTGGGTTTATTGTTCTTTTAAATTTTGAACCCATTGAATGTGACTTTTATTTTTTTTAATAGGTGATGATAAACTTTTTAGTCATGTTTATTGGATTTATTATAAATTATAGTGTTTATTCTCTTAATCGAAATAGTACTAAAATTTTGGCCAAAAGTTGGTACACCGTAGCTTGCTTTCACCCCCTTCAATTATGGATGAGCGAAATCCATCTATTAAAGTAATAATCCATGGTCAAGAAATAGAAGGTGCTATTGTTAATGGTGGCTCAGGAGTTAATGTAATTAATAAAACTACTTGTGATAGGCTTGGCATTACCAAATGGGAAGCATGTCCATTTTGGCTGAGGATGTTCAATACCAGTACGGTACGACCAATCGGTTTACTGCGACAGTTAGATGTCTTGTTAGATGGGCATACTTTTCAAATATCAGCAGTGGTACTGCATTTGGAAGCTCTTGGGGCATATCCTTTGCTATTAGGTCAACCATGGTTAAAAACTGCTAATATTAAGCAAAATTGGAATCACAATTTATTGACATTCCGAAAAGGCAAGATGAAAATCCGGGTGTCTACTCAGAATAAGATTACGACGAGCAAACAATGTTTGCCAATTCATGCGAAGGCCATAAATATGATGGAAGGACTAGATGAGGTCGAAGAGAATCATTATTTTAATGATAACCCAAAAATTATTCCTTTGTTCGAAGTAGACATATTACAAGCCTTGACACCGTATGTGGATTCACAAGAGGAGATACCACTAAATGAGCAAACAATGAAAGAAATCCGAATGCAGCTGGAAGCTACTGCTAGAGAAATGAAGGTATCTCAATGGGTCCAGGTTTTGGCATTAGAGACGATAATGGGCTTGAGCCGAAAATAGTGTTGGTTGCTAAAGATATGATGGTGGCGGATAAGCAACGGTTAAATGGGTTACTAAAGCAATATAAGGATGTCTTTGCTTGGTCTTTTGAAGACATGAAAGGGCTAGATTCAACTTTCTGCCAACACCAAATTAACTTGCATAAAGATGCGAAACTAGTTCAACAACACAGGTATCATTTAAATCCTAATTATGCAATTAAAGTTAAAGAGGAAATAGATAAACTCCTGAAGGTAGGGTTTATTCGACCTGTAAAAAAAGCTACATGGCTGAGTCCGAAAAAGAATGGGAAAATTCGGGTATGTGTCGACTACCGGAAACTGAATGCAGCAACAGTAACAGACACATTTCCATTACCATTTACGAATGGTATATTGGATGCAGTAGCTGGTCATGAAATGTATAGTTTCCTAGATGGATTTAGTGGCTATAATCAGGTAAGGATGCATCTGGAGGATCAAGAAAAGACAACATTCGTTACGGAATGGGGAGTGTTTGTGGCAGTAGTAATGATGTTCGGATTAAAAACAACTCCAGCCACATTTCAAAGGGTTATACAGGAAATCTTTGTGGCATACATTCCCCCATTTATGCAAGTTTTCCTAGATGATTTTGCCATTTATAGTTGGAAATCCGAACATTTCAAACATTTACGACTATGCTTGGAGCAATGTCAGAAAGGTCAACTCAGCTTGAATCCGGCAAAATGCGTGTTCGGAGTCACCTGTGGAGCACTGTTAGGCCATATTGTCAGCCAAGAAGGAATTGCAGTTGACCCAGACAAGGTCAGAGGTATATTACAAGCACCAGCACCTACGAACGCTAAGGGCCTTAGTCGGTTCTTGGGGCAGATTGGATGGCATAGCAGAATGATTAGATATATTGCGGATGTTGCCATTTCTCTACACACAGCAGTGCATAAAGTTCCTTTTCAATGGACAAGTGTGGAGCAGGACGCGTACGAGTGCCTCAAGAAAATGTTGTCTAAGGTTTCGGTAGTTCAACCACCTGACTGGAATAAACCCTTCCACGTGTTCGTCGATGCATCAGATATAGCAATCGGCAGTGCTCTTATGCAATTATCCAAACCGAATTGGTATAGACCAATGTATTACGCTAGTCGGAAACTCTTGACAGCGAAAAGGAATTATTCAACAACCGAGAGGGAAGCATTAGAGTTTAGGGATTTATAGTGTCAATTCATTTCGCCATTACCTTTTGGGCACGAAATTTACATTCCATGTCGATCATTCTGCTCTCCTCTATTTGGTCTCTAAACAAGAATTAACTGGTAAGCTGGCACGATGGATGTTACTACTGCAAGAATTCAAGATTGACATATTACACCGACCAGGGGTACAACATGCGATTGTTGATTATCTTAGCCGACTAGAGTTGGGAGAAGAAGGCACAGGTGTGAGAGACGATCTTCCGGATGGACAACTCTTTTGAGTGGAAGCAGTATGGGTAGAGGAAATAAATGATGAAAGCGAAGATGCTTGGATCTCCGAGATGACAATCTTTCTTACAATAGGGTTACCACCCGAGAATCTATCGGCGGATGAAAGAAAAAGGTTAATCGTTCGTAGTCGGAATTTTTGGCTTTTGAACGACACTCTCTATCATAAAGGTGTAGACGGAATTTGGAGAAGGGTAGTACGACAAATTGAGAAATCGGTAATTCTCTGAGAATCTCATTGTGGTATTGCAGGTGGTCATTAAGCCGAAGAAACTACAGCCCGAAAAATATGGAATAGTGGCATATGGTGGCCGATAGTAATGAAGGATGCAGTCGACTATTGTCGAAAATGTGATTTATGTTAGAGACTGGGGCAACCCACAGAAAAGGACAAAATGCCTTTCCAATCTGTCTTGCCTTTGGAGCCATTTCAAAAATGGGGATTGGATTTTGTCGGTCCATTTAAACTAGCAACCATACGTACAGGTAATTGTTACATTATAGTCGCCACAAATTACTGTACAAAGTGGGTAGAAGCTAAACTTCTCAGAGACAATACGACATCATCAACACCCAAATTTTTGTACGAAAATATATGGTGTCAATTCGGGTGTCCCATAGAATTAGTAAGCAATCAAGGTACACATTTCATTAATAAAGTTGTACATGAGTTATCCACATATTATGCAGTGGTTCATAAGAAGAGCACTCCTTACTATCCACAAGCAAATGGATTAGCAGAGTCGAGAAATAAAACACTGGAGACGATACTCAAAAAGATAGTCAATGAAAATCGTACAGATTGGGATCAAACACGTTCGCGTTCACAAGTGGAAGGATCGCGCATAAATGGAAGGATAAGGGAAATTTTGGTTGAATTTAGGGCTTTTTCAATGATTTTACAAAACACATTGATACCAGTATCATACATGTTCAAACATACTATGAAAAAGGTTAAAAATCCACTATTTTCGTGATTTAGAAGTAACTAAAAAAAGACAAATTTCAAAAATATACATTCTCAATTTATATCACAAACTTTACAACCAATGTTATTTTATAAGAAACGACTTTTTAGAAATCATAAGAATTCAAAACACATGCTTTTATATTACTCGATTTGTTACAAGCGGAATGTAGTTACACTTAATAGCCAAATATACATTCATGATCACTCCTTTACGGAGAATCACTACTATAACTAATATACAATGACGATTCCTCCTCATCATCCTCGGATGTACCAATCAGTGCATTATCTTCGTCATAAACCAAATGGTTTGACTCTAGATTATATGTAGTAGATCTCGTTTGCCTTTGACTCGAGCCACCTTGTAGACCTGGTAATTTTTCTTTGATTATATCTATTGTTGACTTCCTTAATCGTCCGGCTTTTGTAACTGTGAAGTCGTACACGATGATATCCACATCAGAGATATCAAGGGTCGAGGTGTTACAAATGTTTCGCTTCCTCTTCCTACCTCCCCTTCTTGTTGGGCATTCAATCATCTCCAATGTATACTTACTTGTAAAAGCATTTGCACTTCTAGTGTTGTACCAATGAACATTTATAGACTTGATCGTGTTTTCTATTTCATGCATTAGCACTTCTAGGATTTTACCAACCCAAAATTGGTGGCCATGTGAGTTCTCATCAGCCGGCGTTGCAATCAACATCCCCGCGGTCAGCTCTTGCAAATTGCCTTGCCATCTAGCTTCGGCTGCTTTGGTCATCCTTGGTCCCACATAAATGTCTCTTTGTTGTGGATGGACTAAGCTGTCATTAATCGCATTTGCTAGTTGCTCTGGAGTTCTATTTACGCAATCATGTTGCAGCGACCATGTGAATGGCGTTTCCAAATTCCAATTATCACCAGATACACAATTGTCTATAATTCCTTTTTCATCACTATAAAATACATCCCACCATGACGTGTCCTGTTGTGCGGCATATTTCTTGGCGGCCTCAATATGCTTTCTTTTTTCTTCTAAGGCTTGGAGCCATGACCGTTTTTGTTCTGATACCAAGTCGCTCTGCAACTGTCCTTTCTTCTCAATTGGCATTTGCTTAGCTCCATGGACAATTGTACTCGGCATACAAAGTAATAACTGGCAACCACCTTCAGGTTCCCATGTTGTAGAAGATGAATATTGTTTAGCATACAAAAGTGTGGAACCACTTATTCTATTTTTCGTTATCATAAAAATGTGATTGAAACTTATATTGTTTAACTGAGCAAGCACTTTAACATTCCCACCACCCCCATCTGATATATATCTCTTAAAGTCATATACCTCCTTCAAGTGTAACACTTTTGGGCGTGGTGTATATGCATCACAAATGACATCAAATAGTTTAGGTAAAGTGAAAGCGTCATGTCGAGACAACTGTCTGGAGAATGTGCTAAACATCTGATCTATATGGTCATGTGTGTGGCCAACCAAAAGGAAATTGACTTTCACTTTCCTAAACAATTCTTGGTTGACCAACATACTTAGATAGCCAAATACAGTTGAATTTTTGTTCTCTCTAGCAGTATTGTCCAATTGAATGTATAGAACAGGGGGGAAAGGTTGGCCCCAAGACATCAAAACTCGGTGAATGACTGTAACTATTAGGTTAGGGTCATTGTGAACATTGGGGTAAGTAATGAAGACGTGAGTTCGAACAGACCTATTATAAGCCAAGCATCCCACCAAGTGCATTTGAACAAGGCACTCATCATTGACATCTTTGGGGAGCCTCCGCATATGCGGCAAGCACGTCTTCTTCTGGTCCATGCCATCTATCATTAAGCACATGTATTGTTCGGGCCTCTTCAA
Organism: Azolla caroliniana; assembly: GCF_043228905.1. NCBI lineage: Eukaryota > Viridiplantae > Streptophyta > Polypodiopsida > Salviniales > Salviniaceae > Azolla > Azolla caroliniana. The sequence continues at coordinate 3,253,805 of NW_028230448.1, read as the reverse complement.
ATACTTCTCTCTATGATGCATCACCTTCTTTCGTTCTAAGGATTGTGCCTCACGATGCTCTTGTAGTAACTTCTTACTCATATCCTTTTCCATTGATGTCTTTGCACCTTTACCCAAACTTTTAAGATTTGCAGAAATGGAGCAATACCCCATACGTACTTTACGAGGAATAATAACATTTGAAAACTGAGCTCTCCATAATCTTGTGAATTGGCTATAGGTGATAGACTTATTACGTGAGCCCAGCATATCAGATCGATAGACATCATAAACTTCCCGACGTGTATAATTATCAGAAAGGTGCATCCTACCTGTAGTGGGCATTACTTCACAATTTAACTGAAAGTAAGTTTTCATCCAACCAATAGCATGTCTTCCAATTGCACCTTTCATACTTGGAACCTCTTTACAATTGAGCATCTGATCCTCGCTAAGTAGACGTTGTTGTACTCTATGTAGCCGCATGTTACTAACACATAATGCAATTTTGAATGCAACTCTACATATCTGTTACGCATGGAAGATATAATACTCGAATGATACTTTGATCCCCGTACATTTGTCAGATACTAGTTGCATATGTGACCCGAGGTAAGTGTCTTGCTCATCACCGGTCATCGAAAAATAGTATCGCCTTAATTCTCGCAACTTTGATTTGCCAATCATAGACATACAACCACGGGCACAACATATTTTTTTGACATCAAATCCAATCTGTTTATCTGATGTCACTAAGCTAAATCTAGCTAGACGAATTCTTCGTGGGATTCTTCTAATATGCATAGGGCTCCCAGATTTCTCTTCCTGCATAGAGGTTGGTGTAACCTTGTTACAATCTAATTCTCTGTTGTGACAATCGCCAATGTTATTCAATGTTTCCTTGGCACTACCTTCATTCTCCGTATCTTTATTAATATCGTATTCTTCAATAGAGAACTCTTCACATGTGTCATTATTTACATTCCATGTAGATGAGCTCAGACAATATTCTTCGATAGAATATGGTGAGTCTATCGATAGACAATATTCTTCAATCGAATATGGTGACTCTGTCGACAAACAATACTCTTCAGTAGAAAACGATGAGTCTGATGACAAACAATATTCTTCAATCGAGAACGGTGAATCTTCACTCATGGCTTAAGGTCTAGATAGGGCTCTTTAAGTTATGTGCTTAGGGTAAGGAAAAAAACTAATAAGCTCCTCTCTAAACATATACTCCTCTCTAAACATAAACTTCTCTCTAAACAAAAGCCAAATCAATAGAATGTCTATATTATGTAATATTATATTAATACAATACATAAAAAATTTATTTTTAATAAAGTAATTGTATTTAAAATATCAATTATTATTTAAACTACATCTATATGAAGTTAAGTCAAGTATAATATAAATCTAATCATTACCAAGCCATAAATATGTTGGATTAATCTTAAAAACATTGGCAAATTAATGGCACCCATATTTGACATAGAACCTCTCACTCATTGGTTCTTTAATGCTCACCATTTTAAATATTAGACTTATCAATCATTGGTTAATTCATGCCCACATCTTTAATACACAGCATTTGAGAGTCATAAAAATTGTTGCTTTTAGTAATCAATCATTGGTACATTCATGAACCTCTATCATTGTCTCCTTCATGACCTTTGAAGTCATTGCAGGTTGTTATGACTATATAAGTTTGATCAATATGTTAGTTTGACTTTGTAACCATTAATGCAATCATAAGTTACTCTAGTTAATGTGACTGTGGTTACCAACTAACTATCCTCAAACTTACCAACCTTGGTTAAGGTGACTATGGTTACTTTAATCATAGTGGTCAATCCCTATAAATAGGAAGACCTCGTCATATTTCACTCACAAGAGCACCCAAGAGCGTACAGAGCACACAAAGCACACAAAGCACACAAAGCACACAAAGCACACAGAGCACGAAGCACAAAAGCGCGATCTCCGCTTCCACTGCCACACGATCAACCATGTCTTCAAAGAGAATCGAGCGCGAGGACTCCAGGTAGGCCTCTGACACTGTGGACATTTTTGTAAATATGTTTTGTCGCTCAAGAACTCGATACGCCGTATCGAGTTCCTATATACAATACAAACTTTATACAGGAACTCGATATGGCATATCGAGTTCATTTTTTTTTTTTGCTTTTTAAACACGAACTCGATACGCCGTATCGAGTTCCTGTTCAAAACCTACACTTTAAACAGGAACTCGATACGGCGTATCGAGTTCCTGTTTAAAACCTGAACTTTAAACAGGAACTCGATACGCCGTATCGAGTTCCTGTGTTTCGAACTCGATACAGTGTATCGAGTTCCTATTTAAAACCTAGACTTTAAACGGGAACTCGATACGGCGTATCGAGTTCCTGTTTAAAAAGCAAAGGAAACACAGGAACTCGATACGCCGTATCGAGTTCCTGTTTAAAACCTAGACTTTAAACGGGAACTCGATACACCGTATCGAGTTCCTGTTTAAAAAGCAAAGAAATCACACGAACTCGATACGGCGTATCAAGTTCACGTTTAAAGTTTAGGTTTTAAACACGAACTCGATACGCCGTATCGAGTTCCTGTATAAAAGAAGGCTCTGAAAGAGAAAATTTGTGTTTTTGGGGCAACAATTTATTATTGTGTGGAAAAGATATCAAATTGTCTGTCAAAATCAGTCTTTTTTATGTTGACTTGCCTTACTTTTTAATAAAACATGCCCTAATTATAGGCGTTTTATGACCTACTATAACTTAAAATAGTAGAAAATAACCCACAAATTACCTTTATGATAGCAAATTCTCCTCAATATAGGCCTGGAATCTATATAACCCTGTTTACTTATTACGACATATATTTTCTAGTTTGAATAGCCCTGGCTAGAATAGATTTTTGAATATAGGACTACCATGTACTCTGAATGCATGAATGATATTTTCACTTCACCATTAATCGCCTGCTAGTGAGAACTGTTCTTCATCTTCATATTTATATTTTAATATACAACCTTAATCTACGTGACCACCTAACTTATGTTTTTGCATATACTTTCTTAAATAGGTCGTTTGAGAACCTGTCGGACCGACCCGTGAAGAAAATAAAGCTTCGCATACAGGGTTCTCCAATCGAAGCCCAGACCAAGGTAGCTCCTGAGACCATGAAGAGAGGAAAAAAGCTTCTCTTCAACGAGGAGACAAAATCTCAACCACACATTGACGTGGGCCAAAAGAAACTTGTCGCCGCTACTAGAGGTGAAGACCTTCCTGACCGGGATCTAACGGACAAGGAATGGTGTATGCAATATGTCGACTCAAAGAAAAAAGTCGTATTGTATACAACAAAGAAGAAGGGGGAGGGGCAGCTTGGAAAGGAAACCCCATTTATGTATGGCCGTATTCTACGATTTGACTACGAAGATGCAGATTCGGCCAACATACTGGTAATGATAGAGTGCTCCAAGGGGGTACGTAAAGTGTTCCTTTCAGAAGATCTTTTAGTAAAGGAATCATGTGGGCCAGAAGCGTTTAAAAAAGAACTTGAAAGCTCACAAAACCTTATTGTTACCTTGAGGCCTTATATACAAGGCCATGTAACTCTAAGAGATGAAGTGCCCTCCCCATTGAAGGCCACAAAAAGGGTATCCAAAGTCCAGTCAAGACCACCAAAGAAGAAGACAACCAAAATGTCAGACACTGATTCAACAAGTGAAAATGAAGAGGAGGACAATAAGGGGACGCCAGGAGCTGAGCTGGCATCGAGTGTTTTGTCATCCGAGCAGAATAAGATAAGGAGAGAGTTAATGCAGCGTAAACTGGTCAGGAAAGGGCAACTGTTTAATTTGCCTATAACACACATCCATCGGCCCCCTATTGATGAAAAAACAAGTTGACGACCACTTGAGATTAGAGAGCCACACCGCATGCATGTTCAAAATCTCAAGAAAAAAATGAAAATTAATCCTCATGGCATTGTGGTGCCTTTTATTGTTATGGTAGATCCTGAAGAATGTGAAACCATTGAAGATTTTGATATTAGAAAGCATGATCAATATAATTACTTTGTCATTGGTGGATCACATTCAGCGGAGGCACGTCGGCAACTTGTGAGAGAACATCCAACGACTTTCTTCTTCAAGTATGCCGAGTGCAAAATTTATGTTGGGCTCACAACCGAGGAGGCTAAGCTGTTGGCATGGGACCATAATAATGATAATGACTATAGGCAGAAAATGTCGTCCATTGAGCGTATACGGTTCTTCCACCACGAGTATTTGGACGTGAAACAAAAGTTTGGTGTGAAGTTACATCCAGGCCTACGACGTCAATGTCTACATGAAGTAGGCATTGTTGTAGATGATAATGTTAAGTCCGATGGTCTTCGAAAATATGAGTCTTGGTTTCAATTGGCATTTAGAGATGGAGAAGTATGGGACCTACAAGATCAAATCTTCTCAATGTGGGAGAATAAGGAGGTAAAGGGTCAATGACAAAAGAAATGTAAGGTTGACCCTCAACTAGAGTTAAAGTCACAAGCCGCCAAGAAAATTGACTTGACAATTGAAGAAGCCGCAGACGACATGAAGCTGTCTCTGTGGAGAGCGATGCAAGGTATTAAGGACGAGCAGCTTCTTGTGTCTGTTTTGTCAAGGGTTGTGGCGAAAGATTTAAGCCTTGAAGAAATGGTCACTGAGTTCAATAAGTAAGTCTTTCAAATACTGAAATTGTAGTCTATATGGTGTAATTCAAAGTTCTAAGCTTGATTTCGAATTTTACAGTGATAAGGTGTACATGAAGATCCAAGAAGTTATGATGAAACAACTTGGATGTATAACTTGGGAACAAGTGACCGAGGATTATCCTCTAACGTCTTCATATAAGGCATTATCAGAGTATTTTATTGCATTCAAGGATTGGGTTAGTATTGATGGTTTTTCATTACCTTTCATTATATGTAGAGCTTGTATAATAATACCTGATGTCCTATTGCTTCTATTAGAAACCGTGTCGAGGCAAGAAACAAGGAGAAGTTAAGGATATACACAATTTCCCTACATCCTTCCTTGCACATCTCGAGCAAGCCAGGAAAGAAAAGGATCGTCGCTTAGTCAAGGCGTATGAAATGGAGGAAGATGGCTCCTTTAAAAAATTTAGCCACAAAAAAGATATTACGAGAGATCTTTACTACAATGTGGTTTGCGGTGATGTTGTCGACCTGATCCAAAAGGTGCCAAAGAAGATATATACGCTAAGGATTGCAGATATTCCTTACGGATTTTGAATGGTTGGGTCATCATACGACGATGAACCGTTTAGGTTTAAACAATTGGAGAAGATGGTCAAGGATTTCGCTGAGCTAACGACTGCATCCTTGTGGCGAATAGTTGTCTTTCATAGTATGGACCAAGGATACTCGGTAGCTCAAGCTTTGAGATCTCGTTGCCATGGCATCGAGAACCTTGCATGGTAAGGATTATTTATAGGTGTCTTTCACTATATTGCATTTCCTAAGGTTGTTCAATCTATTCTTAACTTGATGTATTATTTTTTATAGGATCAAGACCAATGTAAATAGAGGGCCAACTTTTCAGTTCGTTAATGCCATTGAATACATCACGGTTGGCTACTTCGATGAAATTAAGAAACAGAGAATCAAGGAGCATTCTAATGAAGTGGTAGGTTCAAATCTGATGGTATATCCAGCAGTGACATGGAAATTGCGACATGTCACCACGACAGAACGGGGACTTGTCAACCCATATCAAAAACCTCAACGACTTATGATGCGCTTGATCGAGATGTTTTCTATTGAAGGAGACTGGATATTAGATCTCTTTTCTGGCACAGGTATTCCTCGAACTAGGGTAACGATCTTGAGATAACCAATCCGGAATCTTTTTTGTTTGACAACTAAATCTTCTTGTTACTTACATTACAGGAACGACGTCTGCATGTGCATTGAAGCTCTTTAGAAATACAGTTGCATTGGAGAAGGACGAGGACCAGGTTATATTTATTAATATGCAGATTAAGGCTTTGTGGGAGTGCCCAGACCAGGATGAGGAGGTCGGTGCAAAGAACCTCGCTAATACAGAAAGGTTTCAACTTGCTTCGCGAGAGCCTATTCCTCCGTTAGCCGGCGAACCGGGGGAGCTAATAGAGCTTGATGATGAGATTATAGAAGATATTTCGTTGGCTCGGCTAACAGGGGAAGCCAATGCACGTATAGCCGAAGAGAGTTCTACACAAGATGATGAAGAAAATGACGTTGATGATTTGATTGCTATGTAATAGACTCTATGAAGAAAATGACACTGACGATTTGTTAGGATTTCACATTATTAATACAAATTTTGGGTTTTACCTAGTGGATTCTATTCTTTATAATCTTCTATATGTTTCAAATTTATTTTTATATACTTGGTTAGTAGATTTAGGACATTGGTTTCACCGCATGCATAGCTGACTACCAAATTTATGGAGAAACATGAATTAGTTTAAATTGAGGCTGATTTTGGTCCAAGCTAACCTTAACAGAACATGGCCCTACAATTGTTGCCATGATTGTCCATGTTGTTATTATGGATCTTTGTCTTCTATTGTTAAAACTATTATGTGTCTATTCCATTGCTGTTTAGATTGTGTAGTGTGTTGATAATGGTTCCAGTTGCGTTATCGTTCGGAGTTTGATCCTGTGTGAATCACCTAAGCAATAGAGTAGATCAATTTTAAATACAGGTATGAAAGCCTAATAGGTTTTTTATTTCCACGACATTATCCTAAAGTTCACTGCCTTACATTGTGCACAATTATATACACATATGGTTTGATCCCATATGAACAAACTGAGGAATAGATTAGATCAACTTTAAATACAAGTATTGAATTCTTTAATAAGTTAGTTATTCCAATCACTTATCCTAATGTGCACTATCCTACATTTTCCACAATTACATACATGCACCTGATATTTTTGTAAAACTTACCTAATTAATATAAGTCTTTAAGTTAGTGTTTCCCTTGTCGCACAGTAGTGACATATTGAGCCATTGTTGAACTTTATTATGCCTACATTAACTTATCAACGCGTCTAAACTTGCATGATTTCTAATGATCTCTACTCGTAGACCTATCATGTTTTTTTATATTTGCAAATTCTCATCAAGTTGAGGAACATGTGATACTAGTGCATCCAATTTTTGTAGAGAGGGTGTATTTGCTTTGTTTTAAGAAGATTCTACAAGTGGAATGCGCAATCCTTCCACTTGTGAACGCGAACGTGTTATCAAAAGATTCATAGTGCTTTATGGGCATATGAAACGTCTTATAAAACATCTATTAAATCAACTCCTTTCCGAATAGCTTTCGGGTTAGAAGTCGTAATGCCAGTAGAATTTCAGATTCCGACACTCTGAATACAAGCAACCAAAAAGTTAAATAAACTACGGTTAGAACAAATTCGGAAAGAAGATTTCTGTTTCTGACAACTTGCGACAGTGGCTCGTCAACAAGAACCTACAGGGTTTCATGAAAGTTGCAGAAGTAGAACCTCACCCTTGTGCTGCAGAAATCCTGCAGCAAATTGACGTATCAGAAATCACCAATAAGAAGGTACGTTGTGTTTTGGAATTCAAAAGAGAAGGTTTCAATGTTGTCCAGAAAATGGACAAGGATGTGCTAAGGTCATATTTCTGGGAATATTCTCCCTCTACGAAGGATTTCCAAACGCAAGGAGGAGAGGATGAATTTTTCCATGAAGTCACCAAATTTTAGTTGGAAGTAGGGTCTATAAGTCCCTAGTTTTATTGTATGCCCAAGAAGCGGGCCGGATTCATAATCACCACATATGAGGGCGAAATTTTTGACTGGGGGTTGTTGTCAGTAGAAGCCCTACGAGAGCAAATGTATGGGATACAGCAAGGGAAACCAATGAAACCGATACTTGCTCGTTGGTTGTCAGTATTGTTTCCGACTCAGAGATCGGAAAACCAACCGCAACAACAAAGGCCGACACGGCCACAAGCATCCCGACCCCGAAGACAACTGCAACGAGAAGAGTGGTAGGAAGAAGAGTCGACGCATATCGACACCACTCAATCAGAACCTCAACAGCAACCGGAATTTGAGTCGACAACGTAGCCAGAACCCGAATAGCTAACACAGTCACAAACACAACAAAAATCGACACCTATCGTAACTGAACAGCTAACACACGGCTGCGAAGGGGGAAACAAAGGGCCCAATGATTTCCTCAGACTCAGCAAGAGGAGCATGCATAGAAGAAACAAAGAACCGACGACCAAGCCACACAGAGCATACAAATATCTCATGTCAATCCTAACGACACGACCAAAGTTAAAAAAGGGCAATCATCAACAACGGTGAGAGAAGCAGTAGGCCTTTCCGACATTCCTCCAATGGCACATGAACTTGCAGTTATTCTACAATTCGGAACATCGTATGAGCTAGTAGAATGGTTAGCACAAAGATTAGAGGAGGTGACAGAAAGAATGGCATAGGAGCACCGGGATCTGATAATGATCCAAAAGTTATTGAGTGGAGATGTCGAGCCGGAAGAGCAACAAGAGTTGGATCGAATCGGCCGATAGCGGAATGCACAAAACAAGGGCGAGGCTATCCAAATGCCACCGTTACATGAGGCTCTGGTAGAAGTACATCGAGAATATGACAAGGCCAACCAAGCAGCCAAAGATATGGCTGATTTATACAAAAAATCATCATCGGCGTTCGAAGTGCTATACGCACAATGTACAAACATGATCGGTTACAACTGGCAAAAACGGAAATCGGAAAATGGCTCAATGCAAAGGATGATTTGATTCAACAGTTGCGCCGAAAGTTAGCACAGCAGCAAGAAGCCACACGCCAAAACACTAAGCAAGTGGAGGAGCTCGAAGAATATGTAAAAATACAAGAAGAATATTTTGCAGGAGAGCTGGTCGGAAAAGAAACCTTGCTGAATGAAGTCAATGAAAAATATAATTGACAACAGGAAGAATGGGAATCAGCTAGGGAAACTCTAGAAAGATGGTGTTTAGAAGTGGAAGTTGTGTCTAGCGTAAGGCAAGCTGTTGCAGACAGAAGGAGAAAATAATGCTCAAATTAATGATTTGCGAAAAACATTGGTAGCAGCACAGTTTCAGGCAAGTATAACTGAGGAAAGAATTCAAGCTATCCTAAAACGCCATAAGCCTAACACCTTGAAGATGGTGAATGAGTCCATAGATAAAGGCTAGAAAAATTGGTCGGCACAAGCAGCCAAACTTCAATTGTTACGTGCCGACAGAGACAATAGGAAGGCTCACGGCCAATGTTTCTTCAAAATGACAAAAGAGGTAATATCAACTGTTCAGGAGGATATTGCTAAAGACTTGGATGAGATAGTGTCTTGTCATAGAGAAGAAGTTAGTCGAATTATGCAAGAATTCGACAAGCACGATGTCGACACACCTGTTCAACTAGACAACCTTGAAGCGGAAAGGTGAAGCCAGACCCAGGACTCAGAGCACCGGAAACAAAGGAACCAAGATCATCAACCGAAGATACACACAAGTTTACAGAATCCGAAGACGAAGAAGACGTGCAACAACCCGAACCATCATTGTTCGATATTCTACAGGATGATGAAGAGGATGAATTAGACGAGGACCTTCCTTCGGCACAACAGGAGTAGAAGGGGTACCGTGGGTTCGCTGGGCAAGGCCCTGGCCCACAGGCGTGCCAAGTGTTACCCGGACAAGTGGGGAAGCGTCAGAGTCAGAAATGTAGAAGGTTTCCTCAGAGTCGGAGTCGGAGTCGGATCGGTATAGAGGATCAATGAGTTAGCATTTTGCCGAATTAAATTAAAACCGAATTTATAGTTAGTAATAGATTTTTGTAGTTCTTGCCATTTTTGGCAGTATGTTTTCTTGATGAGAAAGTCCTCTAGTTGCCTATAAAAGGAACCGAAGGCAGTGTAAAGATCTATCGTTTTATTTAGTAATATAAAGTTTAGTTTAGGAAATCTCCGTGCACTAAGCGCTCTGTCAATCTATTTCCTTTCTGTCAGAACTTTATTACGTAAATAACGATCTCGATGTCTGTTTAACATCGATAAGTGTACAATCATTTAGTATATATTCGTCTAACCACAATTCATTGATAAAACGTTTGGTGAGCAACGTTCGACTTATACTATGTCAACAATATTTGGTTGTCAACCAAACAACACAGTATACCAAATATTGTCGACACAGTATAAGTCGAACGTTTCTCACCAAACGTTCTATCAATGAATTGTGGTTAGACGAATAGATACTAAATGGTTGTACACTTATCTATGTTAAACAGACATTGAGATCGTTATTTACGTAATAAAGTTCTGACAGAAAGGAAATAGATTGACAGAGCGCTTAGTGCACGGAGATTTCCTAAACTAAACTTTATATTACTAAATAAAACAATAGATCTTTACACTACCTTGTTGCAAAACAGTGCTCGGCCACAACCGAGGAATATGATCAACTCACAGAAAACGGGAAATACAAAGTGCACGAGGACAATAGAGAGAGAGGTACACTGGATGTTTTACGTGGAAAACCCTAAATGGGAAAAACCACGGGAGTCCTCAAACTCCAACGATCATTATGAACAGAGATGTACAATGGTGAAGCTACAAGGCAACAACCTTGAGCTCACTGTCTTCGCCACAGGCGGCGGTAATACACAGAGGCAACGACCTCTTCGTCTCTCTCTCTCTCTCTCTCTCTCTCGGCTGCTCTCACTTAGCTCCCTCTAGATGGATAAACAGAAAAATGAGCAACAACAAAAAACTGTTTGCCCTAAGTCATATTTATACACATATGACTTTCGGGCTATTTACAATTATAGCCTCAAGGGCCCTTGGCAAACATATTCACAAATATGTCCCCGCATCCGGATCTCTCTCCGGGTACATTCGTCATCCAGCTCCGTAGCCGGGGTCTTCATCATCCGGCTCCGTAACCGCAGCCGGGCTTGCCGTCATTCATCTCCGGACATCCCATCCGGAGGGACCGAAATCCCAACAAACTCCCCCTTCACTTCGGCATGGGATGTCTCTCCAATCCGATCCTCTTCCGGCATGCTTCCAGCTTGTCGGGTGTGAGCACTTTGGTCAGCATATCTGAGCCGTTCTCGTCCGTGTGGATCTTCGTCAGCACGAACTCCTGGTCTTCTATCCTTTCCCGGATCCAGTGATATCTTCGCTGGATGTGCTTCGTCCGGGAGTGATAGGCCGCGTTCTTCGCAAGGTGGATGGCACTCTGACTGTCGCAGTAGAGTCGGTACTCCTCCTGCCGGATACCGAGCTCTCTAATGAAGTCCTTCATCCATATCATTTCCTTGCCGGCTTCAACAGCCGCCATGTACTCCGCCTCCGTGGTTGACAACGCAACCGTCTTCTGCAGCCTCGACTGCCACGAAACAGCTCCCCCTGCATACGTCATCACATACCCTGATGTGGACCGGCTGGTATCTGCATCAGCCGACATATCCGAATCGGTAAAGCCGTCGAGTTCGGGCTTACCGGAGCCGAATCGGAGGCACACGTTTGTCGTGCCCTTCAGGTATCGGAGTATCCACTTGACCGCGTTCCAGTGCTCCTTGCCGGGATTGCTCATGTACCGGCTCACCACTCCGACTGCGTATCCTATGTCCGGTCTTGTACACACCATTGCGTACATCAAGCTTCCGACGGCAGAGGCATATGGTACTTTCATCATGTCCTCTTTCTCAGCCTTTGTCTTGGGGCTTTGCTTGCTGGACAACTTGCAGTTTGCCGGGAGGGTTGATCCGACCGGTTTTGCTTCCGACATGTTGAACCGGTGAAGCACCTTTGTTACATACTTCTCCTGTGACAGCCACAACTGCTTCTTCTTCCGGTCCCGGATGATGTGCATCCCTAGTATTTGCCTCGCCGGACCCAGGTCCTTCATTGAGAAGGTTCGGTGAAGTGCTTTCTTCAGCATCCGTATCTTGGCCTGGTCCCGTCCGACGATCAACATGTCGTCCACGTACAGGAGGAGTATTAGAGAGTCTCCTCCTTCGAACTTCTTCACAAACACGCAGTGATCGGACTGCGTTTTGTGGTACCCTTCGTCGGTCATGAAGGAGTCGAACTTCCGGTACCATTGCCGGGGAGCCTGCTTCAATCCGTAAAGGCTCTTCTTCAACCGGCATACCAGGTGCTCCTTCCCTTTCTTCTCGAATCCTTCCGGTTGCTGCATGTAGATCTCTTCTTCGAGGTCACCGTGAAGGAATGCCGTCTTCACGTCCATCTGTTCTACCTCGAGGTCCATGCTTGCCGCTATGCTCAACACCGTCCGGATGGAGGTCATCTTCACTACCGGGGCAAATATCTCGTCGAAGTCGACGCCCTTCTTCTGCTGGAACCCCTTCACCACGATCCTGGCTTTGTATCTCGGGGGGTTTCCGGCATCTCCCGGTTTCAGCTTGAACACCCACTTGTTTCGAAGTGCCCGCTTTCCTTTCGGCAACTCCACAAGTTCATATGTGTGGTTCTCATGCAGGGAATCCATCTCCTCCTGCATGGCACTTAACCACCTGCGGCTATGGGTGTCAAGCTTTGCTTCTTCAAAACTCTCCGGCTCCCCCTCGTCGGTTAGCAGCACGTGCTCTGGTTCCGGAAATCTCCGGGGGGGCCTTCTCTCTCTTAGAGGGTATCTCCGTTCCGGAGCTTCGGTAACCGGCTGCTCCGTTTCCTCTTCATCCGAATCCATTTCGGGATCGGGGCCGGTTCCGGTATCAGTTTCATCTTCCTCGGCCGGTTCTGTTTCTTCACCGTCTTCGGCCAGATCCTCGAGTGCTAACCGGTCCCTTGCCGGTCGGGACTGCTCCTCGTAGAGTTTATCCTCACCGGTCGACTTGGAGCTCTTCATCTTCTTCTCCGACTCCCAGTCGGCGAGTGTCTTGTCCTCCATGAAGATGATATCTCGACTCCTGAATATCTTCTTGTCGACCGGGTAACATACTCGGTAGCCGAACTCGTCGTCGCCGTAACCGAGGAATATGCATGGCCGGGTCTTTGGATCTAACTTTCCTCTCCGGTCCTTTGCCACATGCACGTATGCGAGACACCCGAACACCTTCAGATGCCGGTAGGACACTTCCTTACCGGTCCACACTTTCTGCGGCGTGTCTCCATCCAAAGGTACTGAGGGTGATCTATTTATCACATATGTCGCCGTCGACATTGCCTCAGCCCAAAACCCCTTGTGTAATTTCGCATGCGCCAGCATACTCCGGACCCTCTCCATTATGGTCCGGTTCATCCTCTCGGCCAGCCCGTTCAGTTCCGGCGTCTTCGGCACAATAAACTCGAGCCGGATTCCCTTCGAGCGACAGTACTCCTGGAACTGCCCCCGGTATTCCCCTCCGTTATCCGCTCGTATCGCTTTCAGCTTCTTGCCGGATTTCCTTTCCACTCTCGCGTGAAGTTCTTTGAAGACGCACAACACTTGGTCCTTTGTCTTCAACGGTGCTGTCCACAGCTTCCGGCTGTGGTCATCAATGAATGTCACGAAGTACTGGGCTCCGCCATGTGACTTCGTTTCTACTTGACACACGTCAGTGTGCACCAGCTCCAATGGTGCGCTACGTCTCATCGGTGGCCTTGAGTGGAAGGAGGTCCGGTTTTGCTTACCGGCGAGGCAGTCGGTGCACTTCTCCAGGTGCACATGCTTCACTGTAATAAGGTTGTCTTCTGCAAGCCTCTTCATCCCCTTCTCACTCATGTGGCACAGTCTCTTGTGCCACAACTTACCGGCAGTGTCGGCTGCCATGTTCAGCTCCTCCGGACATAGCCGGGAATTCATCAGGTACAGTGTGTTGACCTTCCGGGCCCGAGCCACTATCAGGCTCCCCTTGCTGAACTTCATGACACCGTTCCGGATGCTACCCGTGTAGCCTTCATCATCTAGCCTCCCGGCCGAGATCAGGTTCAATCGGACCTCCGGAACGTGTCGAACATCCTTCAGCAGCATCTTGCATCCGGTTGATGTCATCAGCCACACGTCTCCTATGCCGGCAATCCGGCATGTGCCTTCATTTCCCATCCGGACACAGCCGTGCTCACCGGCTGTGTAGGATGAGAAGTATTTCTTCTCCGGGGTCAGGTGGAACGACGCTCCGGAATCAACCACCCAGGTCATCTCTACACCGGCAAGGTTCAGCTCCCTCTCTTCGGTAATGAGCATTATCTCTTCTTCACTTGCCGCGAGTGCCGTCGTTCCTTTCCGGTCTTGCCCTCGCCGATCCGGACCTCTCCGGTCCGTGGCTCCCCGATATGCACCGTTTCTCTCCGGTGACTTCTTCGAATCGGTGTCGTCGGCTCCGTTGTCCTTTTGGTAATGCCGACAATTCTTCCGGAAGTGCCCCGGCTTCCCACAGTGGAAGCATGTGGGTCTTCCTCTTGACTGCGACCGGGTCCCCGACTTCTCCCGTCTTTGCGGACTCCGGTTCCATTGTCTTCCCCGATCCGATTCGGTAAGCAGCATCTTCGGATCGGAAACCGGTTCTTTATCTCTCCGACGCGCTTCTTCGTTCAAAATGCTTGTCTTTACCGTTTGTAGAGACAAGTTATCTTCGGTGCAGGAGGTGCTGAGAGTCACCACCAAGTTCTCCCAGCTTTCCGGCAATGTACACATCAGAATGATGGCTTGCATTGCATCCTCCAACGGGAACTTGATCGCCGCAAGCTGGTTCACGAATCCCATGAACGTGCTCACGTGTTCCACCATATTCTCGCCGTCCCGGTACTTGAGGTTCACTATCTTCCTCATCAGGGAGGTCCGGTTCAACGCATTCTTCCTCTCGTAGAGGCCCGACAGCTTCTTCCACATCTCATATGCGTTGGTGTCGTTCGCCACATGTTGTAGGACGCTTACATCGACATATTGCCGGATCGTCGCTACGGCTTTCCGGTTCAGGAGCTTCCACTCCGACTCTATTACCCCCTTGGGTATCTCGGCATTGTCGATCGGTTCATACAGGTCTCGGACGATGAGAAGGTCTTCCATCTTTATCTTCCAGTCGGCGTAGTTCTGTGAGTTCAACACCATCATGCCCGGAGGCCCACTACCGCCGCCTTCCATTTTCTGTGTTACCGTCGCTCTGATACCAGTTTGTTGCAAAACAGTGCTCGGCCACAACCGAGGAATATGATCAACTCACAGAAAACGGGAAATACAAAGTGCACGAGGACAATAGAGAGAGAGGTACACTGGATGTTTTACGTGGAAAACCCTAAATGGGAAAAACCACGGGAGTCCTCAAACTCCAACGATCACTATCAACAGAGATGTACAATGGTGAAGCTACAAGGCAACAACCTTGAGCTCACTGTCTTCGCCACAGGCGGCGGTAATACACAAAGGCAACGACCTCTTCGTCTCTCTCTCTCTCTCTCTCTCTCTCTCGGCTGCTCTCACTTAGCTCCCTCTAGATGGATAAACAGAAAAATGAGCAACAACAAAAAACTGTTTGCCCTAAGTCATATTTATACACATATGACTTTCGGGCTATTTACAATTATAGCCTCAAGGGCCCTTGGCAAACATATTCACAAATATGTCCCCGCATCCGGATCTCTCTCCGGGTACATTCGTCATCCGGCTCCGTAGCCGGGGTCTTCATCATCCGGCTCCGTAGCCAGGGTCTTCATCATCCGGCTCTGTAGCCAGGGTCTTCATCATCCAGCTCCGTAGCCGGGGTCTTCATCATCCGGCTCCGTATCCGCAGCCGGGCTTGCCGTCATTCATCTCCGGACATCCCATCCGGAGGGACCGAAATCCCAACATACATTTGGTTCCTTTTATAGGCATCCGGAAAGACTTTCTCATCAAGAAAACATACTGCCAAAAATGGCAAGAACTACAAAAATCTATAACTAACTATAATTTCGGTTTTAATTTAATTCGGCAAAATGTTGATTTATCGATCCTCTATACCGATCCGACTCCGAGGAGACCTTCTACATTTCCGACTCCGATGCTTCCCCACTTGTCTGGGTAACAACAGAGCTCAACGGAACGCAGGTAGCGGTACTAGTGGCGGGGAAGAGAATCAAGGCGTTCAAGAAGTGGCTTGAAGACGAGTTGGTCCCGGAGAGAGTGGACGATGATTTAGAGAGCGACGGTTGACAACGGGCCGGTTTTCTCCCAATATTTGTCTCTTTTCGGCACATGCCGGTGGAGGCACAGTTTGGTGGGGGTGGATGTCGTGGAGAAAACCGGCCATAGGAGGAATTGGGAGTCCTAGTGCGTGAACAGGGTTTTACACAGATTCGCACCTATTTAAGTTAATGTACCTTATTTAAGAATAGGTTGGCATGATGTAAATATAAACTTGCTAATAGGTTAGCAAATCAAGGCGTATCTCTGTCCGAAGGGACAAAGAATAAAGGTGATCTAACAAGGATGTAACGACCCACCCTCAGCGGCCTATAAATAGGGGAAAGAAAGACTGAAAGAGGGATCGGGGGTTTGGGGAGAGGGGGAGATGTTGTCAGACTAGGAACCGAGCACCAATTTCTTTTGTTATCTCTGTAGGATTCTTGGGTGTACACTTCTGTTCGCGAGGGAAGCCCGTGTGCTTCCCGTAGAGGCTACACAATGCATTTTGGACCTGGTGTGTGTGTGTGTGTGTGAGAGTGTTTGGCGAGGATGCCGGCGTGCCGGTTGTAATCTCTGTTTAGTTGTAATCAAGTCTTCTCTTTTTTTTTATAAAAGATTTTCTTCAATAGTATTAAGAACAAAACGCCCGAATGCTACAACTTCAACCTAGCTACCAAGAAGGTTACAAGTTTCTTTATACAATGATATAAATTACGAGGATGTTTACATTTGTTGATATTCAAAGAGTCCATGGAAGTCAATATTTCCATTGAGGCTCTTGAGCTACCATTGTAAACAGGGGCACCTTTTTCCATAAGTGAAGAAGCTTTTTCCTTTTCTTGTTCATAGTATCTGGGGAACCCTACATATTGTCATACTAACCACGGACTACAGCCAGCAAGTTCTCCCATAACAATCTCTACCCCATCATAAAGTCGGTTACATCGATATTTCCAAATTTGGCACAAATTGCACCTGCTTTCGAGGTTGTTGGAAGGGACTAACTAATATCAATGTTCTATTATGTATTGTCATTGCCTCATGAACATCATTTGCCTCATACAACATTAAACCAAGGTATAATACTCCCCACATCGTTGATCCCCATGAGAATAAGCAACCTACATTTATTGTTAGGAATAAAGACACGACTTTCTTCCATACTTGTTGAGCAAAAGAACAAGACCATAAGACATGCTTGGTAGTCTCTTGAGGTTCATGGCAAATGGCACATTGCCGCAAATTGGGTGTCACGTTCCCTTTCAATGCATGACCAACTAGTAGAGCCATATGCACTAATAACCATCGAAAGAGAATAAATCTAGTTGTAATCAACTCTTCTTAAGTTGTAATCTCTGATTAGTTGTAATCAATTCTTCCTAAGTGTGATCTCTGCTCAGTTGCAATCTTCTCTAAACCGTTGCGACTCTCTATCTGTCTTGGTGTGTTGGCGTGTCATTGTCTGATTCGCCAAGCTCTGCGCTTGTCGGCATCTGGCGCTTACCATCTCACTCTTTATCTTTCTTTGCCTTCTATCTTCGCGCACTCCTCGGTTCAAGAGCCCTGCGGTCCCACCTTAGTTTCTTACGCACAAACGTGACAACACAACATCGTGTTCCAGTGCTCTCTTCAAGGATTGCTCATGAACCAGCTCACCACTCCGACTGCATATCCAATGTCCAGCCGGGTACAGACCATCGCGTACATCAACCTTCCGATGGTAGAGGCATATGGAATCTTCATCATGTTCGTCTTCTCCGCTTTTGTCCTCGAGCTTTGTTTCCCGGATAGCTTGCAGTTTGCCGGAAGTGTCGATCCGACCGATTTTGCCTACGACATGTTGAACCGTTGAAGCACCTTTGTCACGTATATTTCCTATGACAACCACAATAGCTTCTTCGACCGGTCCCAGATGATGTGCATTCCCAATATCTATCTTGTCGGTCCCAAATCTTTCATTGAGAAGGTCCAGTTCAAGGCCTTCTTCAGCAACTGAATCTTGCCTCGGTCTCCTACTATCAACATATCATCCACATACAGGAGGAGTATAAAGAAATCTCCTCCGTCAAATTTCTTCACAAACACACAGTCATTGGCTTGCGTTTTGTGGTACCTTTGGTCGGACATAAAGGAGTTGAACTTCCGGTACCATTGTCGGGGAGCTTGCTTCAATCCATATAAGCTCTTCTTTAGCCCGCACACCAGGTGCTCCTTCCCATTCTTCTCAAATCCTTCTGGTTGATGCATGTAGATCTCCTCTTCGAGGTCGCCATGTAGGAATGTCGTCTTGACATCTAGTTGCTCTACCTCGAGGACCATGCTTCTTGCTATGCTCAACACCGTCTGGATGGATGTCATCTTTACTACCGGGGCAAAGATCTCATTGAAGTCCACTCCTTTCTTTTGCTAGAAGACCTTCACCACGATTCGGGCTTTGTACCTTGGTGGATTTCCGGCGTCTCCCAGTTTCAGCTTGTACACCCACTTGTTCCGAAGTGCTCTCTTCCCTTTCAGCAACTCCGTCAGTTCATACGTGTGGTTCTCATGCAAGGAATCCATCTCATCTTGCATGGCACTCAACCACTTGTTGTTGTGGGTGTCTCTCTTTGCTTCTTCGAAGCTTTCCGGCTCCCCCTCATCGGTTAGCAACAATGCTCTACATCCGGAAATCTCCAAGGGGCTCTTCTCTCCCAGAGAGGATATCTCCGCCCTTGGTTTCTAACTACCGGTTCCTCCGTCTATTCTGAATCCGAATCCGATTTGGGATCTTGTCCGGTTCTGGTGTCATCTTCTTCTTCGGTCAGTTCGGTTTCCTGTCCGTATCTGGCCGATTCGTCAAGTGTCATCCGGTTACCGGCTAACATCCGGTTTTGAACTAGATAAGTCCTTCTGTCCTCACGCCAGTTTTCATTACATGATCCGGAGTTGATCATGTTCTTCTCAGACTCCCAATCGGCAATAGTCCTGGCTTCCATGAAGACTATGTTCCGACTCCGGATTACCTTCTTGTCAACCAGATCCCACACCAGGTAACCGAACTCATCATCGCCTTATCCAAGGAATATGCATGGCCTCGACTTCGGATCCAACTTTGCCCACTTGTCCTTTGAACCATGCACATATGCAAGACACCTGAACACCTTCAAATGTCGGTAAGATACATCTTTAACGGTCCATACTTCCTGAGGTGAGTCTTCTTCCAAGGGTGTTGAGGGTGATCTGTTTATCACATAGCTTGTCGTCGTCCGCGCCTCAACCCAAAACGTCTTGGGTAACTTTGCATGTGCTCGCATGCTCCAGACTCTCTCCATTCTGTTCTGGTTCATCGTTTCGGCCAACCCGTTCAGTTCCGGCGTCTTCGGCATGGTGAATTCGAGCCAGATTCCCTTCGACTGGTAGTACTCCTCGAACTACCCCGGTATTCTCCTCCATTATCTGCTCGAACCGCCTTCAGCTTCCGGCCAGTTTCTCTTTCCACTCTCGCGTGGAGTTCCTTGAAGACGAATAGCATCAGATCCTTCGTCTTCAACAATGAGACCCACAACTTCCGGTATTGGTCATCTATGAATGTCACGAAGTACTATGATCCGGCATGTGACTTCGTGTCCACTTGACACACATCGATATGCACCACCTGCAGTGGTGCATTCCGTCTCATCGGCGGTCTAGACCGGAAGGAGGTTCAGTTTTCCTTGCCAGCAAGACAATCGGTGCACTTCTCAAGTTGCACGTCCTTCACCGGAATGAGATTTTCTTCGGCAAGTCTCTTCATGCCCTTCTCACCCATGTGACACAGTCTCTGGTGTCATAGCTCACTGGTAGTGTCGGAGGCTACGTTCACTTCTTCCTGGCATATCCGGGCATGCATCAAGTACAGTGTGTTGACCTTCCGGGCTCGAGCCACTATTAGGCTTCCTTTCCTGAACTCCATAACTCCGTTCCGGATACTACCCGTGTAGCCTTCATCATCTAGCCGATCGGTTGATACCAAATTCAGTCGAAACTCCGGAATGTGTCAGACATCCTTTAGCAGCAACTTGCATCCAATTGATGTCGTCAATAACACATTTCCTATGCCGATAATTCGGCATGTACCATCATTTCCCATGCGGACATAGCCATGATCACCGGTTGTGTAGGATGAGAAGCATTTCTGATCCGGTGTTAGGTGGAACCACACTCCAGAATCGACAACCCACATTGTCTCATCACCGACAAGGTTTAACTCATTCTCCTCAGTGATGAGCATCAGTTCCTCTTCACTTGTCGCGATTGCCCAGGTTTCTTTCCGATCCGGGCCTCTTTAGTCTGAACTGTTTCGGTCCGACCTCTTCTTCGAATCGGAGATGCCAGTTTCTTATTCCTTCCGAAAATGCCGACAGTTCTTCTAGAAGTGCCCTGGCTTCCCACAATGGAATCAAGTAGGCCTCCCCCTTGATTTCGACCTCATCCCCGACTTCCCTCTGTTTGGGGGACTCTAATACCGGTCTCTTCCCTGGTTGTGGTCATCTACTGTGACGAAGGCCTTCAGATCGGTTCCGGACTCCCCCTCCTTCCGACGAGCTTCTTCATCTACCAAACTTGGTTTTACCCTTGCTAGGGACAACCATTTTCCTTGCGGCCCGGCGTTGCCCAACGTGACAACTAGCGTCTCCCAACTATTCGGGAGGGAACCGAGCAGGAGTAATGGGAGTACCTCATCGGTAAGAGGGACTTCCAACGAGGTTGCCTGGTGGATCAGTCCTTGGAAGGCATTCATGTGCTCCACCATACTGGAGTCGTCCTCGTACCGGAGCCTCACTAGCTTCCGAAATACCAAAACCCGATTGACAACATTCTTGTTCTGGAACATGATGTCAATCTTCTCCCAGAGTTCATGAGCTTTGCTCTCTTGATTGAAGTTGTTGTACAGGCTCATGTCGATGAAGCACCGGATGTAGGCCGTTGTCATCATGTGCATCACCTCCCACAATGGGGCATCGATTTTATCCAGTCTCTTGTCCCCGAACTAAACTGGCAACCAAAGATCTTTAACCACCAACATGTCCCTCATCTTCCAATTCCACACTGAGTAGTTGGAGCTGATCAGCTTGAACATGCCGTTGAACAATTCTTCCATTTCCTATGTTGTTCGCTCTAATACCAGATTGTTGAGAATTATGCGGAATATTGCTCGGCCACTATCATGATATGGCAAGACTCGAACCCATGACCTTAGGTTATATGGGTCGAGCTCTTGACCATTATATCATCTATTGTAATACGTAGGATATTATTTTCATTTATATTTTATTATAGGAAATTAATGTATATTCCAGATTTCTCTGGAACATTCTAGAAGCTTCAGGATTACTCCTGAGAACACTATAAAAGAGGGCACTAGGCATTATGTTGAACCAAATTG
This sequence comes from Azolla caroliniana, assembly GCF_043228905.1. Classification (NCBI taxonomy): domain Eukaryota; kingdom Viridiplantae; phylum Streptophyta; class Polypodiopsida; order Salviniales; family Salviniaceae; genus Azolla; species Azolla caroliniana. Next base: position 3,232,221 of record NW_028230448.1, on the reverse strand, counting down.
GTTCAACGCCAGTCTTAAGCCTTTTAGCCACCATTGTATATTCTCTTCATATAATCCATATCTTTCTTATCATCACTCTCTCTCTCTCTCTCGATCTCTCTCTTTCTCTCTGTCTCGCTCACTTCTTCCTTCTCTCGAAGAAGTTCCACACCTCTCATAGTACTAATCCTTCGTTTAGTACTAATTCCTTCTCTATCTCAGTACTGTTCATGACAGTTTGAACCAATTTTCCCTACCTTCTATCTCTCTCATTTCCTACTAATCTTTTATTCCTCTTTTCTTTCATCCCATGGCCACTGTTAGCGCTGAAGAATATCAATCTGTTTTCTCGGAATTTCAATGCTTGAAGGAGAAGTTCCATGCTTTGGAACAAGAAAACCAACGGTTGCTGGGGGATCTTCAGCAAATCTCCTTAGAAAAGCAGCAAACGCAACAACAGCATGGGGAACTTGCGTTACGCGTGCAACAACTCGAAGCCACCATCGTAGCGATGCAACAACAAGGGCCCGGAACACAAGGGATTCATAAAGAACCTAAGTTTGGCCTTCCCACGAAGTTCGATGGAACGCGATCGCAGTTTAGAGGGTTCCTTAACCAAGTACGATTAGTTATTCAAATGCATCCTTCCCGATATCCCACCGATGCATCACGAGTGGGTTTAGTAGGCACTTTGTTAAGTGGCTTAGCGTTTTCATGGTTCGCTCCACTATTAGAAAAGGAATCTCCGTTACTCAACAATTTTGAAGAGTTTCTAGGAGAGTTTAAAGCATGTTTCAGAGATACTGACAGCATCAGGACCGCAATCAACAAAATCCGGCGATTACGCCAAGGTGACCGTCCAGCCTCCCATACGCTGCAGATTTTCACCTACTTGCCGCCGATATCCCTTGGGATGATCAAGCGTTGATGGAGCAATTCCGTTATGGTTTACACAACGACGTCAAGGATTTACTCTTGACCTTCCCCGAAGAGCCAAAGTCCTTAACAGAGGCAATCAGTCGCGCAGTGAGATGTGACAACCGCCTCTTTGAGTGACGTTCGGAACGACAGCTACAGATGCCGAGGGCAAGATCAGAGCCCACCTACGCCTCAGTGGTAGCAAGACCTTTTCCGAGGGAGTCATATAATGCGCCTCCAGCGAATACTCCGACTCCGATGGAGATTGACACTACACGTCGTCAAGGGCCATTATCCGAAGAAGAAAAGCAGCGACACCGTACAAATCGACTATATCTTTACTGCGGTGGACCAGGACATATCGCAATAAATTGCCCCCATAGGCCAAGAAGACAGGTAAACCAAATAGTCGCTAGTTCTAATTGTACTAAATCCGAGCCTATTTCAGTAGGGATATCTGATAGTCCTAATAGTACTAATATCCGAGATCTAGCAAACAAATTTGATGTCCTTAGTCAGTTAGAAGAAGAGTTAAACGACTAAATCCAGCCAAAATAAGAGCCGTTTGGTTGGACAGCCCTAGACCTGTGCAGCCCATTAGTGGTTCCATTCCCTCTAAGCAAGTTAGTGATGTGTTCGTAGCCCAAGTAATAGTTAGTACTAAAAGTACCCCTCCAGTACGTGTCCTAGCACTCCTAGATTCCGGAGCTAACTCTTGCTTTATGGATAAGAAATTTGCTCAAGCTCATAAGATATCCCTAAGAAAACTCCAGTGTCCAGCCTCTGTAGTAGTCATTGATGGATGTCCCATTGCTTCCGGAAATATCATAGAAGAGTCAGAGCCCATTAATATTGTCCTAGATAACTTAGCATGTGTAGTATCATTTAATATTATTAGTATCCCCGAACATCCTATAGTTTTAGGACTACCGTGGTTCGAGTTACATAACCCAGACATAGATTGGAGAACAAGAGAAATCCGGTGTCGACAAACCCAAGGGTCAACTCAGAAGATGGCAACCATTTCGCTACGTCAGTTGCGTAAAGAAGGGCGCAAGGAGGAAATGTTCCTCTTTGCAATATCAGTAAACCCCTCCAGCACCACTAAAGAAGAATCCACCGTTCAACTTCCCGAGAAGTATCGTCATTACGCCGATGTGTTCGATAAAGTACAAGCCAACACACTTCCTCATCATCGACCGTACGATTGCCCCATCGATTTACAACTGGGAAAAGAGCTGCCATGGGGACCGATCTACAATTTGTCACCAACCGAGTTGGAAGTCCTTCAGGCCTATATAGAGGAGAATTTGGAAAATGGTTTCATTCGGCATTCGAAATCTCCAGCCGGCGCGCCCATTTTCTTCGTCAAGAAAAAAGATGGATCGCTTCGTCTCGTTGTAGATTACCGTGGCTTGAATAAGGTTACAATTAGGAATACGTATGCTCTTCCCCTTATCTCAAGTCTTTTAGAACGGATCAATGGTGCCAGGTTCTTCACGAAGATCGACTTACGGGGAGCATATAACCTCGTACGGATCCGACCAGGAGACGAATGGAAGACCGCGTTTCGCACCAGATATGGGCACTTCGAGTATATTGTCATGCCGTTCGGCCTCACTAATGCGCCGGCAGTCTTCCAGCACATGGCCAATGATATATTCCGAGATCTATTGGATGATTGTTTGATCATCTATTTGGATGATGTACTGGTTTATTCAAAGACCCAAGAAGAACATGATTCTCATGTACTATTAGTACTAAAACGACTTCGAGAACATGGTCTGTATGCAAAGCTGGAAAAATGTAGTTTCGGGTGCAACCAAGTGGAATTTCTCGGCTACATCATTTCGTCAAAAGGCATCTCCATGGACCCAGCTAAGGTCAAAACGGTGGTAGAATGGCAGACTCCGCGTTCGGTGCGAGATGTGCAATGCTTCTTAGGCTTTGCCAATTTTTACCGGAAGTTCATACAAGATTACTCAAAGATCGTTCTACCTCTCACACAACTTACCAGGAAGGGACAATCGTTCATCTGGTCTGAAGAAACGGACATGGCTTTCGAGAGTCTTAAAAAGGCATTTACATCGGCTCCAATTCTAGCTCATGTCGATCCGGAAAAACCATTCATTATCCAAGCTGACGCATCGGATTTTGCATTGGGGAGCATTCTGTCACAACAGGGGAATGATGAAAAGGTACACCCTGTGGCTTTTCACTAACGCAAGTTTGACGCCGTCGAAATCAACTACGAAATTCATGATAAGGAGCTATTGCCAATAGTGGATCCTCTCATCCAGTCACCGTATTTAGTGACCACAAGAATCTTGCCTACTTTCAGGATGCCCGTGTGTTGAATCGACGTCAAGCTCGGTGGGCCCACTTCCTCACGCGTTTCGACTTCAAAATTACATATCGTCCGGGGAGGCACCAAGGGAAGGCAGATGCATTATCATGGCGTTCGTATCTAGCACCCCGTCCCGGCGAGCCAGCTTTCGATAACCAAAAACAAGTCATCTTGGGACCGGCACGACTACAAGCAACACAGATCTTTGACATGCCTATCGATTCCCGCGTTATCGATACCATACGTGAAGACTTGAAGACAGATGCATTCGCCTAAGCTATACTAGCACAAAGTGATCCCTCTCGAGCGTCGTGTTCACAGTCGCAACAACCAGGTACGGACTATCGGCAATTCAAATACCATGATGGATTACTCTTCTTTAAAGAACTTTTGTATGTTCCTAATGGTTCTTGCCGCCTTCGAGTAGTACAAAACTGTCATGACACATATACAGTTGGGCATTTTGGTAGTACTAAAACATTACATTTAGTAGAACGATCATTCTGGTGGCCCTATATGCAACAATTTGTCGAGGATTTTGTTCGGACTTGTGATACATGTTGCAGAGCGAAAATGCCAAGGCATCATCCATATGGTTTATTAGAACCATTACCAATTCCAAGCAAGCCGTGGCAATCCATTGCTCTACACTTCATCACAGATCTTCCAGTCTCTAAGGGGTTCAATGCGATTCTAACGGTGGTCGATCGATATACGAAGATGGCTCATTTCTTGCCATGTACTAAGGAAATCTCCAGTGAAGACACCGCCGAAATTGTCATGCGTGAAGTATGTCGGCATCATGGACTCCCCGATAGTATCATCAGCGATCGTGGACCCCAGTTCGTGTCAAAATTCTGGAAGCACCTTTTTAAAATGCTCAAGGTCACTTGTAACCTCTCCACCGGCTACCACCCACAAACCGACGGCCAAGCCGAACGAACAAATCAAACGTTGAAGCAGTATTTGCGGTGCTTTCTCAACTATCATCAGGATAACTGGGTAGATATTCTCCACTTCGCCGAATTTGCCTATAATAACTCTATCCACGCATCGACTAAAGTTTCTCCATTTTATGCTTATACGGGATGTCACCCTCGGTGGAGTGTACTTGAAACCCAGAGGTGTCCATAAATCCTTGCGCGGAGGATCGTTTGGAGCAGTTACGCAAGATACAAGCAGATTTATGTACTCATCTCCAGCAAGCTCAACAAGCACACAAGGTCTACGCAGATCGTCATCGACTTCCATCTAGTTTTAACATTGGAGATCGGGTGTGGCTGCTACGACGACACATCAAGACTACTCGCCCATGTGAGAAGTTAGATTATCGGCGATTAGGTCCTTTCCGTATTATCGGGAAGATTAATGATGTCGCTTTTCGTCTCGATCTACCTCCTCAACTTCGGATACATCCGGTGTTTCATAGTTCTCTCTTTGAACCCTATCACGAGAGCACCATCCTAGGGTGTATTATACAACCTCCACTCCCGATCGAGCTTGAAGATGGACCGGAGTACGAGGTTGCCGCCATCCTTGATTCCAAGATTGTTCGCAACAAGCTCTACTATCTAGTGGATTGGCTAGGACGTACTTGGGAACCGACCGAGAATGTGACCAATGCTCGTGCGCTTCTTGAAGACTTCCATCGGCAATATCCACACAAACCGGGTCCTCCATCCAAAACGACTCGTGACACTCGTCGTTTTAAAGGGGGGATAGTGTCATGATATGGCAAGACTCGAACCCATGACCTTAGGTTATATGGGTCGAGCTCTTGACCATTATATCATCTATTGTAATACGTAGGATATTATTTTCATTTACATTTTATTATAGGAAATTAATGTATATTCCAGATTTCTCTGGAACATTCTAAAAGCTTCAGGATTACTCCTGAGAACACTATAAAAGAGGGCACTAGGCATTATGTTGAACCAAATTGGTTCAACGCTAGTCTTAAGCCTTTTAGCCACCATTGTATATTCTCTTCATATAATCCATATCTTTCTTATCATCACTCTCTCTCGATCTCGATCTCTCTCTTTCTCTCTGTCTCGCTCACTTCTTCCTTCTCTCGAAGAAGTTCCACACCTCTCATAGTACTAATCCTTCGTTTAGTACTAATTCCTTCTCTGTTTTAGTATTGTTCATGACAGCCACAACCGAGTCTTGAATCACTTCAAAAGATAATGAAACACAGAAATGGGAAATGGAGAGTACACAAGGAAATACACAGGATGTTTACATGGAAAACCCTAATAGGGAAAAACCACGGGAGCCCACAAAATCCAAACTATCACAATATGAGAAAGGTACAATCAAAGACTCGGAGGCAACGACCTCGAGCTCTTTTTCTTCGCTTTGTGGCGGTTACAGCAGAGTATCGCTCTTTATCTCTCTCTCTCTCTCTCTCTCTCTCTCTCTCTCTCACTTACTGTACAACAGTTACAACAACTATACAATCACACACACTATAAAGTGATTGCCCAAAGTCATATTTATAGTTATATGAACCTTGGGCTATTTACAAGTATAGCCTCAATAGGCTTACTGAGAGAAAACATATTTATAGATATGTTTTCTCTTCCAGTTCTCAACGGGTTCTCTTTATTCATCACCGGATCCCATCCAGAGGGACCGATTTCCCAACAAACTCCCCCTTCACTCCGTCATGGGATGTCTGCAAGCCCAATCCGCTTTCAGCACGTGTCCAACTTGTCGGTTGTCAACACCTTGGTCAGCATATCCGACATGTTCTCCTCCATGTGGATCTTCGTCAACACGAACTCATGATCTTCTACTCTCTCTCGGATCCAGTGCTACCTCCATTGGATATATTTCGTCCGGGAATAGTAGGCCGCGTTCTTTGCAAGGAGGATGGCACTTTGACTATCGTAGTAGAGCCATCATTCCCCTCATCGATTAGCAGTAGATGCTCTGCATCCGGAAATCTCCAGGGGGCTCTTCTCTCCCGGAGAGGATATCTCCGTCCTTGGTTTCTGACTACTAGTTCCTCCATTTGTTCTGAATCCGAATCTGATTCGGGATCTTGTCCGGTTCCGTTGTCTTCTTCTTCTTCTTCTTCTTCTTCTTCTTCTTCTTCTTCTTCTTCCGTCAGTTCGGTTTCCTATCCGAATCCGGCCGATCCGGCGAGTGTCATCCGGTTACCGGGTACATCCTTCTATCCTTCATCCTATTTTCATTGGATGATCTGGAGTTTATCATCTTCTTCTCCGACTCCTAGTTGTCAATGGTCCTAGCTTCCATGAAAACTATGCCCCAACTCGGGAACACCTTCTTGTGGACTAGACCCCACACCCGGTAACCGAACTCATCATCGCCATATCCAAGGAATATGCATGGCCTGGACTTCGGATGCAACTTTGCCCTCTTGCCCTTTGCAACATGCACATATGCGACACACCCGAACACCTTTAGATGCCGGTGTCGGGGTTGCTACGCCCTTGCGTGTAGAAAGGAGGAGGGACCACGGGGGTCTCGAACCGAAGAGCAAGAGAGAGAGGAGTAAGAGAGAGAGACCCGATTACACAGAACCGAAGATCCGATTGCGCAGAACCGACAATTGCACAGGGACACGGCCCAACAAACAGAGATCACAAATAAACGCCGACGCAGATGGACGCAACAACGAGAGATATGTACTTATGAATGCAAGAAAATAACAGACTAAAGCATTACAACCCACAGTGGGGCACAAAAAAAAAATAGATACTAACGAAACGAACAGGGCGGCGAACAGCTGCCGACCCCTGTATGTCGCGACGCACAGAAAGGGAAAACAGGTCGGAGGTGCTGCAGGACGCACTCGGGGCGTTCCACGGAACCGCGCAGGCCTCCTCGAAACCTGCACAGGTACGCGATGGAGCAGAAGACAGAGAGAGAGCAGGAGTGAGAGAGAAGCTCCGAAATCGGTTCGGCAGCACTTCGTCCTCTCCGCGGGAGATACCCCCACTTCTATTCTTCCTCTTCCTTTTATAGCCCGTCAAGGGGCCGTTTGGCATTAACTGCATACCAACCGAATCTTCCCACCTAGGATCCTCGTATGTACCTACTTCGTCCTTAGGTACTTCCTGGCGCGCGTGTGTGTGTAGAGCCGTTTCCCACGCCTTGTTCCTCCGATTCCTCTTGTGGGCGGTTTTCTTCACGACATCCGCCCCCACCTAACCGCGCATCCACCGGCATGCGCCAAATTAAGTTGGCACGGAGAAAACCGGCCCGCCTCTACTCTTCGCCTGCCGGCCCTTCCTCGGCCTCGGATCGGTCGTCGCTGCTGTCCAGGAGAATCGGGTCGGGTTCGTCGTCGTGCCGCTTCTTGAAAGCTTTGATCCTCTTCCCGGCCACGGGTATCGCTATTCTCGTACCGTCGAGCTCCGCTAGATGATACGTCCCGTTGTCGTTGGCGCTCTGTACCGTGTACGGCCCGAACCATCTCCGTGCGAACTTCCGCGTTGCTCGGTGCTGGTTGTCGAGGCTGCTGTCGTAGACGAGCACCCAGTCACCTTCGTCGATTTTCTTCGGTCGTAGCCGGTGCGTTCGGTCGAACCGGGCTTTGTTCTTTGTCCTCGCCACCCGGAGCTTCTCCGCAGCCAGTGCCACGTCCTCCGGTCTTCGCTCGAGCTGTCGTATACGTGCGGCCAACAACTCCTCCCGGCTCATCTCGACCCTCCAGTCGACCGTTGCCCACGAGGAGATCGTCCGTTCAATCGGCATGATCGGCTTCTGGCCGAACATGAGCTCCGTCGGCATGTACCCGGTTACCGAACTGTGCGTGGTCCGGTCTGCCCACAAAGCATAAGGTAGCAGCCGGGGCCAGTTACCGACTCGGCCTCCGCATGCCCGAATCAACGCCTTGACGATCGGTCCGTGTCCGCGCTCCACCTTTCCATTCGCCTCCGGATTGTACGCAGTGGTGAGCGAGAGCTTGACTCCAAGCCGGTCGAACAGCTCCGCGGCCTCTTCGGCGTCCAACTCCCCTCGGTCAGCCACGATCTTCCCGACGCACCCGTACCGGCATATCACGTCCTCGACTAGGAACCGACACACGGCCGCGGTCGTCTTGTTCTGAAGGGCTCGGCCTTCCACCTGGTTCGTCAGGTCTTCCCGCGCTAGGACCAGATACCGCATCTGTCCTACCCCCATCGGCATCGTCACCAGATCTACCATCCATTTGAAGTGGATAGTCGGAGGGTACGTGGGGTGAAGCCCGTCCCGGTGTCGGACTATCGAGTGCATCTGACAGCTCTCGCAAGTTGACACGAACCGATGCACGTCCCGGTACAATCCCGGCCACCAGTACTTCCCCTTCAGCTTCTCAAACGTCGCCCACGTTCCACGGTGTCCAGCCCAAGGGCTGTCGTGGTAGGCCGCCAGTAGCTCCTCCTGTACTTCCTTCATCGCCACCACCCGGAGCGGGACGCCGTCCTTCTTCTTCGGGTGCTTCCATAGATGCCCATCTCGGAGAAAGAATCGATATGCTTTCTTCCGGATCCGGTTGGCCTCGTCCTTCGTCCATGACGCATCGGGCGTCATTGTCTTCAAAAACCCGCCGATCTGCAGCCACTCCCCGTCGTACTTGCTCGCGTCGAACTCGTTAAGCGCCGGAGTGCTCACCCCGTCGGTCGTTATGTATGCCGCCTCGAAGAAATCCACGCCGACTTCTTCGACTTCCGAAACCATGCCGCCCTCGTCGTCGAACCTCGCCCTCGAAAGCATGTCGGCCATGGCGTTGTCTTTCCCGGAAATGTGTCGTATTTCCGGGTCCAGGGACTTGACGTACGCTATCCACCTGAGCATCGCCAGGTCCGGAGTCGTGCATCCGGAAACCATACCGAGAATCGGCAGGCAATCCGTCTCGATGATCACTTCCGTCCCTATCAGGTAGTCTTTGTCGGCCTTAACCGCCGAAACAATACCCCAGAGTTCGCGTTTAACCTGGGCGTATCCTCGCTGCCGTTCACTGAGGACTTTCGCGCCGAATCGGATCGGAAACCGATTGCCGTCCTCGTCTTCCTGGTTCACGACCCATCCGATCCCAGTCGGACTGGTATCCACCGTTATGAATACCGGGGTACCCTTCCCGTATACCGCCTTCCGGAGTGCCGGTGCCGCTGCAAGGGCCTCTTTCAGCTTCCGGACCGATTCCGCGTGCTCGTCTAGCCATTCGAACCTTCGCCCCTTTTTCAGCAACCCGTACAGTGGCTCCGCGACGTGTGCGTAATGCGGGATCCATATATGGTAGAACGCGCATGCCCCCAGGAATCTCCGTACTTCCGTGACCGAGCTGCAGTCGGGCTTCATCGCGGAGATGGCTTCTACCTTTGCCGGAGACGGTTTCCGGCCATATGGTCCGCACAGGTGTCCGACCACCATGATTTCTGACTGCCCGAAGGCCGACTTCTCCCCGGAGAAGGTGAGTCTCGCATCCTCTAGCCTTTGCAGCACCTTCTCGCAGTCGTCGATGTGCGTCGCCACGAATCGCCGGCATCCGTCCGGCCCGATCGTCTCGTCCTTTTCTTCCACCGGGCATCCCTTGATCGGGATGTCGTCCAGAAACGGCATGGTGATGTCCGGGATACAGTCCCTCAGAACCTTGTTCATCGCATTCACCATGTGGGCCACCGAGTTGGTCCCTCCTTGCGGCAATGTACACATCCGAACTAGGCCGAGGGGAGTTCGCATCGTCGTAATGTCTCTGCTCTCCACGGCTAGCTGGAACTGGTCGTACCCTGAGTATAGATCCCCGACCGAGTAAATTGACCTTCCGGCGAAGGCCTCCGCGAACTCGTCTATGGTCGGTCCGATCCCTGCGTTCCGAATGGTCACTCGATTGACCGGCTGCAGGTCCTGGATGAAGCGCAACGAACCGTTTTTCTTCGGTACGGTAAACCATCGATTTGAATATGGGGCGCTCGACGGCTCGAGAATTCCCATATCAACTTTCTGCCTCAGCAGCTCCATCAACTTCGGGATGTGAGCTCTCGGAACCGGAATTGGCTTGAGATTCCATGGTACATGCGGTACCGTGAATATCACCATCGGCTCCACGATCGTCGGGTCAACGCACCCGATTTCCTCCGGCGAGAATGCGAAGGCTTTCCCGTGCCTTCCGAGCATTCTCCGAAACCGGTCTTCCTCCGCCGGCAGTAGGAACTCGCCCCCACCTATTTTGAGCTCTCGGAGTGTCTCGTCGGTGAAGGTGTGCCCTATGCAGGCCGGATCTCGTAGACTAGGGTCCGATGCAACCCCTTTGACTCTCGACGCACTGTCCTCCGGTAAGGGTGCCGCGACTGGCCTTACCTTCCGGTCCACAGTCTTGTACTTGGTGCTTACGTGGGCCGTCCGAACTGACTCGAGCCCTCGACCGAAGTCCGCGATGACTTCGTACATCTCCTCGGAACACACCGGTATCGTCCGGTCTTCGTTAAGGCCTTCTTCGACTACCTTTCCCAGCATTCCCAAGGTGTCGCCGAATGAGACCGCCTCCACGGCCCCGTTGATTTCCTCGTCCGGGCCGAGAACTCCGCACGCTCGAAGTCTCCCCTCCGCCTTTGTCTTCTCTCGGCCGCCGATGCCGACTATCTTACACGCTCCGCTGTCGGAGAACAAAAATTCCCTACCTATGGTACAAGGTTTCTTCGGTTTTATCGTACAGGTGTGGGGTTTTCCCAGGGTGTCCGGACTGTCGCGGCCCCACGCCTTGGCAGCCCTCTCTAAAAATCCTCTCGGTTATCGGAACCGAGGGAGTCGCAGTTACGCTCATGGTTCGGCCTAACCGTCAAAAACTGGACCGAATGGCGCCCGTCCTGGCTCTTGACCCGCGCATAGGCCGAACCGTTGTCCAGCACCTTGGTCTCCATTCGAGCCGCCGTGATGTACGGCTCTCCCAGTATGACGGGGTGCGATGACGACTCCTGCACGAAGAAGTGTTGGTCTATCTCGACATCGCCGATCTTGACCCGTACATTCGGGCAGGCCCCGTGAAGTTCCTCGGTGGCGCGCGTCGCTGCCCTTATCTTCCACCCGTGCTTGGTGTTGATCGGCCATTTGCCCTTCTTATAGAAGTCCATGGACATCAGGTTGATTTCCGATCCGTGGTCCACCAAAGCTACTACCGGTTCCTGGACATCGCCGATCTTTACCGGGGTTTCCGTGGTCGCTCGGGCCCAGTGTGGCCGCGAATAGTGGCTCTCCGCCCACTCGTCTTCCAGCGCCATGTCGTCCAGGTGCGTCGTCCGCACTTCCACCGGTCTTTCCGGTTCTGCCTCCGTTGACAGCCTCTTCCGTTTCACCAAGTCCACGATGGAGTCGTGGAACTCCTTCTTGGCGATTCCCAGCACCTCCCGTAGCGACAGCTCCACCTTGTTGTCGAGAATCCGTTCCTCCAGGACCTTTCGTAAGTCCGTGGTTCTTTCTATCTCCGTCCCCAGACGGTATCCGCCCTTCTGGGGTTTATCTTGCGTACCGGCCCCGCCGGCTTCGTCCCGTCGTGGCCCGGACCGGGTCTCGTATCGTTGTGAGGGCCCGGTCGTCCCGGGTTTCCCCACCCGCTTCTCTTCTACTAGAGCCTCGTAGTTCCGGCAAGCGGCTTCCACGAAGCCCGTCTTTTCCTCGACCGGGTCGCTCCACCCGGTCATCTCCCGTACCCGTTTCTCCGCACGGTCCAATTCCTCCCTTTTAAGCCCTGCACCGGCAAGGCCTTCCAGCATCGTCGGCCAGAATCCGGCTTTGCTTTCCTTTCGGGCCTCGCCGCCCCCGACTCGAATACCGGCCGACGCCGAGTAGTGGACGGTTTCCGCATGTCGGGCCGCCGCCTCTTCCATCAACCTCTTCATTCCGCCTCGCCCGTCGTTTCGGTTTAGGGCCCTCCTCGTGTCGTTGGCGTGAACCCGGCCTTCCCATAGGTACACCACCCGGTTCCTCAGCGCCTCTGCGAAATCGCCGCAGTCTTTTCGGATGTGGCCGACCCCGTCGCACCACATGCACCTGTTCCCTGCCGCCGGCCGTCGGTCACGAGCAGGACCTCCGCCTTCTCTGCGGGCTTGTGCGATTTGGAGGTCTTTTATCGCCCTCGTCAGTTCCTCCAACGCAGCCCCTCCAGTCGAGCCTCTGATCACGCCGGTCGGAGCTGAACCGGATTCCAGCCACTCCCGAGTCTCTTCCCTTCGCACCGGCTGCGCCGGCTCGAGTTTCCTCGCCGCGACTGAGCCCGACCCGGTTGCTCTGTCATCCTCCCATTCTCGCCGTTTGTCGAAACGGCCGCAGGCTCTCTTGACCGCCGCCCAGTCGGCCGTCAGCCCGTCTTCGGTTTCTAGCAGGGCGCCCACGTGACTCCGATCCCTCTCGTCAACCGATTTGACGAACAGCAGGACCCGGCTTGTATCCAGGACCATCCTGTCAAGCGCCGAAAGGCGCGCGAAGTTCTCCTCGAACTCCCGGAGGAGAGCCGACGCATTCCTTCCTTTCCCGGGAGACTCCACCCACTCCATGAAGCTTCGCTTCGAAAGCCGGAGCGCGTCGTCCAGTCCGTATTTTTCCAGGAGCCGACCTTCGAACTCCTCCCAGGTACGGCTCTCCGCCCGCACCTCGAGCACCTCCGCGTGGATGCTCGGCATCGCCACTCGGGGAAAACCGGCAAGACGCCTGTCTTCCGGAATGTCCCGCATTAACATTTCCGCACCGTAGGACGCCAGGTACTTCGTGGCATCCTTTCCGGTGAATCGACCGATCGTTCCGACGACCGCCTCAATAGCTCTATCGAGGGCGCCGGTGCCCTCGCGCGCGCTTACTATCCGATCCACGGCCGAAGCCATGGCCTCTGCAAGATCCGCCCCTTTCATTTCCTACTCTTCTGCCGCCTCTTTCACGTCGGGTTCACCAAGATGTCGGGGTTGCTACGCCCTTGCGTGTAGAAAGGAGGAGGGACCACGGGGGTCTCGAACCGAAGAGCAAGAGAGAGAGGAGTAAGAGAGAGAGACCCGATTACACAGAACCGAAGATCCGATTGCGCAGAACCGACAATTGCACAGGGACACGGCCCAACAAACAGAGATCACAAATAAACGCCGACGCAGATGGACGCAACAACGAGAGATATGTACTTATGAATGCAAGAAAATAACAGACTAAAGCATTACAACCCACAGTGGGGCACAAAAAAAAAATAGATACTAACGAAACGAACAGGGCGGCGAACAGCTGCCGACCCCTGTATGTCGCGACGCACAGAAAGGGAAAACAGGTCGGAGGTGCTGCAGGACGCACTCGGGGCGTTCCACGGAACCGCGCAGGCCTCCTCGAAACCTGCACAGGTACGCGATGGAGCAGAAGACAGAGAGAGAGCAGGAGTGAGAGAGAAGCTCCGAAATCGGTTCGGCAGCACTTCGTCCTCTCCGCGGGAGATACCCCCACTTCTATTCTTCCTCTTCCTTTTATAGCCCGTCAAGGGGCCGTTTGGCATTAACTGCATACCAACCGAATCTTCCCACCTAGGATCCTCGTATGTACCTACTTCGTCCTTAGGTACTTCCTGGCGCGCGCGTGTGTGTAGAGCCGTTTCCCACGCCTTGTTCCTCCGATTCCTCTTGTGGGCGGTTTTCTTCACGACACCGGTAAGATACATCTTTACCGGTCCATACTTTCTGAGGTGAGTCTCCTTCCAAGGGTGTTGAGGGTGATCTGTTTATCATATAGGTCGCCATCGTCAGCGCCTCAGCCCAAACCGTATTGGGTAACTTTGCATGTGCTAGCATGCTCCAGATTCTCTAGAGCCATTATGGTCCGGTTCATCCTTTCGGGCAACCCTTTTAGTTCCAACTTCTTTGGCACGGTAAATTCGAGCCGAATTCCCTTCAATAGGCAGTACTCCTCAAATTGCCCCCAGTATTCTCCTCCATTATCTGCTCGAACCGCCTTCAACTTCCAGCCGGTTTGTCTTTCCACTCTCGCGTGGAGTTCCTTGAAGACAGATAGCACCTGATCCTTCGTTTCCAACGGTGAGACCCACATCTTCTGGTTGTGGTCATCTATGAATGTCACAAAGTACTGTGATCCGGCATGTGACTTCGTGTCCACTTGACACACATCGATATGCACTAGCTGCAGTGGTGCATTCCATCTCATCGGTGGTCTTGACAGGAAGGAGGTTCGGCTTTGCTTGCTGGAAAGACAATCAGTGCACTTCTCAAGTTGCACGTCCTTCAACGGAATGAGATTATCTTTGGCAAGTCTCTTCATTCCCTTCTCACCCATGTGACACTGTCTCTTGTGTCACAGCTCACCAGCAGTGTTGGATGCTACTTTTTCTTGCTGACATATCCAAGCATGCATCAAGTACAGTGTGTTGATCTTCCAGGCTTGAGCCACTATTAGGCTCCTTTTGCTGAACTTCATAACTCCATTCCGAATACTACCCGTGTAGCCTTCATCATCTAGCCGACCGACTAATATCAGATTCAGTTGAACCTCCGGAATGTTGGGAGACAGGTCCCTCCGGATGGGAAGGGAGAAGATTAGTGTCGATGAACAAACTCGGCCGAGGCCGAAACCGGAGGAGGAGTACCCGGCTACGGAGAGCCGGATGATGCAGACCCAGTGAGAACCGGATGAGGAGTACCCAGCTACAGAAAGCCGGATGGTGCAGACCCGATGAGAACCGGATGAGGAGTACCCGGCTACGGAGAGCCGGATGGTGCAGACCCAGTGAGAACCGGATGAGGAGTACCCGGCTACGGAGAGCCGGATGGTGCAGACCCGGTGAGAACCGGATGAGGAGTACCCGGCTACGGAGAGCCGGATGGTGCAGTTCCGGTGAGGAATGCTCACCAGATGAAGAGACATATTCGTAAATATGTTTCTGAGAGTCCATTGAGACTATATTTGTAAATAGCCGAAAACTCATATTAGTATAAATATGACTTAGGGAAAACTTTTAGTTGTTGTTGTCATTCTTGTTGGTGTAAGAAGAGAGAGCGCATAACAGTGTACAGAGAGAGAGGGAGAGAAAGAGGTCGTTGCCTCTGTTGTAACCGCCGCCTCTGGTGAAGATCGTGAGCACGAGGTCGTTGCCTCCGTGAACTCACTATTGTACATTCTAACATAGTGATAGTTTGAAGCCTATGGGCTGCCGTGGTTTTTTTTTTCCCTAGTTTGGGGTTTTTCACGTAAACATCCTGTGTACTCTTCTCTTCTTTGTGTCGTGCATTTATTCCCATTTTCTATGTATGATTCTAAGCTCGGTTGTGGCCGAGCATTGTATATACGGAGCGTGTTGTTCCCGTCAAGTGGTATCAAAGCAAAACGACACAGAAAATGGACGATTCGTTGGGAGGCATGTTCAAGCTCACCGGCTCCAACTATTCAGTGTGGAAGTCGAAGATGAGGGACATGCTCGTGGTTAAAGATCTTTGGTTGCCGGTTCAGTTTGGGGACAAGAGACCGGACAAAATCGACGCCACAATATGGGAGGTGATGCACATGAAGACAACGGCGTACATACGGTGCTTCATCGACATGAGCCTGTACAACAACCTCAATGAAGAGAGCAAGGCTCATGACCTCTAGGAGAAGATCGGCATAATGTTTCAAAACAAAAATGATGTTAATCAGGTTTCGGTATTCCGGAAGCTAGTAAGACTCCGGTACCAAGATGGCTCTAGCATGGCGGAGCACATGAATGCCTTCCAGGGGCTGATCCACCAGGCAACTTCATTGGAAGTACCTCTCACTGATGAGGTACTAGCGCTACTCCTGCTCGGTTCCCTCCCGGACAGCTCGGAGATGTTGGTTGTCACTTTGGGCAACGCCGGGCCGGAAGGAAAGCGGTTATCCCTAGCAAGAGTAAAGTCGAGCCTGCTAGATGAGGAGGCGCATCGGAAAGATAAAGATACGAGCTCCGACTCCAAAGCGCTCCTTACCGAATCGGAACGCGTAAGACATAGAAACTGTAGTCCCCAGAACCGGGAGAAGTCGGGGACACGGTCAAAGTCAAGGGGGAGACCTTCTTGCTTCTATTGCGGCAAGCCGGGACACTTCCAGAAGAACTGTCGGCATTTCCGGAAAGACAAGGAAACCGACGGTACCGATTCGAAGCGGACACCGTCGTTCCACCTTACCCCGGACCGGAAATGCTTCTCATCCTACTCAGCCGGTGATCACGGCTGTGTCTGGATGGGGAATGAAGGTACATGCCGAATTGTCGGCATAGGAGACGTGCGGCTGACAACACCAACTGGATGCAAGTTGTTGTTGAAGGATGTCCGACACGTTCCGGAGGTTCGACTGAACCTAATATCAGCCGGTTGGCTAGATGATGAAGGCTACACGGGTAGCATCCGGAACGGTGTCATGAAGTTCAGCAAAGGGAGCCTGATTGTGGCTCGGGCCCAGAAGGTCAACACACTGTACATGATGAATGCCCGGTTATGTCCGGAAGAAGTGAACATGGCATCTGACATTGTCGGTGAGCTATGGCACAAGAGGCTGTGTCATATGAGGGAGAAGGGGATGAAGAGGCTTGCAGACGACAACCTCATTCCAGTGAAGAATGTGCACTTGGAGAAGTGCACTGATTGTCTGGCCGGTAAGCAAAACCGGACCTCCTTCCGACCAAGGCCACCGATGAGACGTAATGCACCACTGGAGTTGGTGCATAAGGATGTGTGTCAAGTAGACACGAAGTCACATGCCGGAGCGCAGTACTTCGTGACGTTCATAGATGACCACAGCCAGAAGTAGTGGGCCACACCGTTGAAGACGAAGGATCAAGTGCTATCCGTCTTCAAAGAGCTCCACGCGAGAGTGGAAAGAGAAACCGACCGGAAGCTGAAGGCGGTTCGAGCAGATAACGGAGGAGAATACCGGGGGCAGTTCGAGGAGTACTGCCGCTTGAAGGGAATCCGGCTCGAATTTACCGTGCCGAAGACGCCGGAACTAAACGGACTGGCCGAGAGGATGAACCGGACCATAATGGAGAGGGTCCGGAGTATGCTAGCGCATGCAAAACTACCCAAGAAGTTTTGGGCTGAGGCATTGTCGACGGCGACATATGTGATAAATAGATCACCCTCAGTACCCTTGGACGGAGACACACCACAGAGAGTATGGACAGGTAAGGAAGTATCCTACCAGCACCTGAAGGTGTTCGGGTGTCTTGCGTACGTGCATGTGGCTAAGGACCGGAGAGGAAAGTTAGATCCAAAGACCCGGCCATGCATATTCCTCGGTTACGGCGACAATGAGTTCGGCTACCGAGTGTGGGACCTGGTCGACAAGAAGGTATTCCAGAGTCGAGATATTATCTTCATGGAGGACAAGACGCTCGCCGACTGGGAGTCGGAGAAGAAGATAATGAACTCCGAGTCGACCGGTAAGGATCGATTCTACGATGAGCAGACCCAACCGGCCAGAGACTGGATAGCACTCGAAGAACCAGACGGATACGGTGAGGATACCGAACAGGCTGAAGAAGAAGTAGAGGAAGCTGAATCTGAAACCGGCCAAGACCCCGAATCGGATTCGGATGAAGAGCAAATGGAGGAGCCGGTTACTGAAGCCCGAAGACGGAGATATCCTCTCAGAGAGAGAAGGGCCCCCCAGAGATTTCCGGATGCAGAGCATGTTCTGCTGACCGATGAGGGGGAGCCGGAAAGCTTCAAAGAAGCGAAGGAAGACACCCACAGCCGAAAATGGTTAAGTGCCATGCAGGATGAGATGGATTCCCTGCATGAGAACCATACGTACGAACTGGTGGAGTTGCCAAAAGGAAAGTGGGCACTCCGAAATAAGTGGGTGTACAAGTTGAAACCGGGAGATGTCGGTAACCCCCCGAGATACAAAGCCAGGATTGTTGTGAAGGGGTTCCAGCAGAAGAAGGGTGTGGACTTCGACGAGATATTTGCCCCGGTAGTAAAGATGACTTCCATGCGGATGGTGCTGAGTATAGCGGCAAGCATGGACCTCGAGGTAGAGCAGCTGGACGTGAAGACGACATTCCTTCACAGTGACGTCGAAGAGGAGATCTACATGCAGCAACCGGAAGGATTTGTGGAGAAAGGGAAGGAGCACCTGGTATGCCGGTTGAAGAAGAGCCTGTACGGACTGAAGCAGGCTCCCCGACAATGGTACCGGAAGTTTGACTCCTTCATGACCGATCAAGGGTACCACAAGACATAGGCCGATCACTGTGTGTTTGTGAAGAAGTTCGAAGGAGGCGACTTCCTGATACTCCTTCTGTACGTGGATGACATGTTGATCGTCGGACGGGACCAAGTCGAAATACGGATGCTGAAGAAGGCTCTCAACCGGACCTTTTCAATGAAAGACTTGGGTCCGGCAAGATAGATGTTGGGGATGCATATTATCCGGAACCAGTCAGTGAAGCAATTGTGGCTGTCACAGGAGAAGTACGTGACAAAGGTGTTTCACCGGTTCAACATGTCAGATGAGAAACCGGTCGGATCAACACTTCCGGCAAACTGCAGAGAAGGCGGATATGATGAAGATTCCATATGCCTCTGCCGTCGGGAGCCTAATGTACGCAATGGTGTGTACCCAACCGGATATAGGATATGCAGTCGTAGTGGGGAGCCGGTTCATGAGCAATCCCGGCAAGGAGCACTGGAACGCGGTCAAATGGATACTCCGGTACTTGAAGGGCACTTCGCATATGTGTCTCCGATTCGGCTCCGGAAGATCTCAACTTGACGGTTTTACCGATTCGGACATGTCGGTTGATGTGGATACCAGCCGGTCTACATCCGAGTATGTAATGACATATGCAGGGGGAGCTATTTCGTGGCAGTCGAGGCTGCAGAAAACGGTTGCGTTGTCAACCACGGAAGCGGAGTACATGGCGGTTGTGGAAGCCGGCAAGGAAATATTATGGATGAAGGACTTCATCGGAGAGCTCGGTATCCGGCAAGATGAATACCGGCTCTATTGCGACAGTCAAAGTGCCATCCACCTTGCTAAGAATGCGGCCTACCATTCCCGAACGAAGCATATCCAGCTAAGGTATCACTGGATCCGGGAAAGAGTAGATGACCAGGAGTTCGCGCTGACGAAGATCCACACGGCCGAGAACGGGCCAGATATGCTAACCAAAGTGTTGATACCCGACAAGATGGATGCATGCCGGAAGCGGATCGGACTAGTAAGACACCCCATGCCGGAGTGAAGGGGGAGTTTGTTGGGAGACAGGTCCCTCCAGATGGGAAGGGAGAAGAACAGTGTCGATGAACAAACTCGGCCGAGGCCGAAACCGGAGGAGGAGTACCCGGCTACGAAGAGCCGGATGATGCAGACCCGGTGAGAACCGGATGAGGAGTACCCGGCTACGGAAAGCCGGATGGTGCAGACCCCGTGAGAACCGGATGAGGAATACCCGGCTACGGAGAGCCGGATGGTGCAAACCCGGTGAGAACCAGATGAGGAGTACCCGGCTACGGAGAGCCGGATGGTGCAAACCCGGTGAGAACCGGATGAGGAGTACCCGGCTACGGAAAGCCGGATGGTGCAGACCCGGTGAGAACCGGATGAGGAGTACCCGGCTACGGAGAGCCGGATGGTGCAGACCCAGTGAGAACCGAATGAGGAGTACCCGGCTACGCAGAGCGGGATGGTGCAGACCCGGTGAGGAATGCTCAACGGATGAAGAGACATATTCGTAAATATGTTTCTGAGAGTCCATCGAGACTATATTTATAAATAGCCGAAAAGTCATATTAGTATAAATATGACTTAGGGCAAACTTTTAGTTGCTGCTATCATTCTTGTTGGTGTAAGAAGAGAGAGCGCGTAACAGCGTACAGAGAGAGAGGGAGAGAAAGAGGTTGTTGCCTCTGTTGTAACCGCCGCCTGTGGCAAAGATCGTGAGCACGAGGTCGTTGCCTCCGTGAACTCACTATTGTACATTCTAACATAGTGAGGTACTCGCATTACTCCTGCTCGGTTCCGTCCCAAATAGTGGATCAATCCCTGGAAGGCATTCATGTGCTCTGCCATACTAGAGCCGTCCTAGTACTGGAGCCTCACTAACTTCTTGAATACCGAAACCCGATTAACAACATTCTTGTTCTGGAACATGATGTCAATCTTCTCCCAGAGTTCATGAGCCTTGCTCTCTTGATTGAAGTTGTTGTACAGGCTCATGTCGATAAGCACCGGATGTAGGCCGTTGTCATCATGTGCATCACCTCCCACAATGGGGCATTGATCTTTTCCAGTCTCTTTTCCCCGAACTGAACCGGCAACCAAAGATCTTTAACCACCAACATGTCCCTCATCTTCCAATTCCACACTGAGTAGTTGGAGCCGGTCAGCTTGAACATGCTGTTGAACGATTCTTCCATTTCCTGTGTTGTTCGCTCTGATACCAAATTGTTGAGAATTGTGCGGAATATTGTTCGGCCACAACAGAGTCTTGAATCACTTCAAAAGAGAATGAAACACAGAAATGGGAAATGGAGAGTACACAAGGAAATACGCAGGATGTTTACATGGAAAACCCTAATAGGGAAAAACCACGGGAGCCCACAGAATCCAAACTATCACAATATGAGAAAGGTACAATCAGAGACTCGGAGGCAATGACCTCAAGCTCTGTTTCTTCAGTTCACGGCGGTTACAGCAGAGTATCGCTCTTTATCTCACACTCTCTCTCTCTCTGTAACTTACTGTACAACAGTTACAACAACTATACAACCACACACACTATAAAGTGATTGCCCAAAGTCATATTTATACTTATATGAACTTTGGGCTATTTACAAGTATAGCCTCGATAGGCTTACTAAGAGAAAACATATTTACAGCTATGTTTTGTCTTCCGGTTCTCAACGGGTCCTCTTTATTCATCACCGGATCTCATTCGGAGGAACCGATCTCCCAACACTATGCAAGATACAGGCATACCTATCTACCTATTTATATCAAGCCCAACAAAAACAAAAGGATTATGCAGATCATGATCGTCTTCTATCCTATTTTAACATTGGAGATCAGGTATGGCTATTACGACGACACATCAAGACTACTTGACCATGTGATAAATTGGATTGTCGACGATTAGGTCCTTTCCGTAATATCGGAAAATTTAATGACGTCACTTTTCGTCTTGATCTACCTCCGTAACTATGGATACATCCGGTTTTTCATAGTTCTCTCCTCGAACCCTATCAAGACAACATTATTCCAAATCGCAGTACACCATCTCCACCCTCGATTGAGCTTGAAGCAAGACTGGAGTACGAAGTTGTTATCATCCTCGATTCCAAGATTGTTTGGAAGAAGCTCTACTATTTGGTCGATTGGCTAGGCTATAGTCCAAGCCAACGTACTTGGGAACCAATCAAGAATGTAGCAAATGCTCGAGCTCTTTTATTGAAGAGAACTTCCATCAACAATATCCCGACAAACTAGGTCCACAATCTAAGATGAAGAGTAACACTCGTCGTCTTAGAAGAGAGTAGTGGCATGATATAGCATGGTATGGCTTGAAAGGGATTTGAACCCATGACCTTGTGTCACATGGGTTGAAGCCCTACCATTAACTTATACATTTTATACATTGTAATATAAAATATAATGTTTTCATTTATTATTTCACTTAGGAAATCCATGTATATTCTAGATTTCTCTGGAACATTCTAGAAATGTCAAGAATACTCCTAAGCACGCTATAAAAAGAGGCACATGGCATTATTGAGAACCAATTCGGTTCAACGCGAGTCTTAAGCCTCCTAGCTACAGTTGTATCTTATCTTCATATAATATACCACCTGTTATCATCATTCTCTCTCTCTCTCTCTCTCTCTCTCTCTTTCTCTCGTGAGTCTTTGCACACTTTTCCCCTTCTTAGTACTAATCCTCATTCTCCCTCTCTATCTTTAGTACTAATTCTCCCTATCTCTAATACTATCCTTGACATAGGGGGAGCTGTTTCGTGGCAGTTGAGGCTGCAGAAGGCCATGGCGTTGTCAACCACGGAAGTCGAGTACATGACCGCAACAGAAACCGGTAAGGAAATAATTTGGATGAAAGAATTTATCGGAGAGTTGGGAATTTGACAAGAAGAATTCCGACTCAATTGCGATAACGAGAGTGTCATCCACCTTGTGAAAAATGACACCTACCACTCAAGGACCAAGCACATCCAAAGGAGATATCATTGGCTCTAAGAGCGAGTGGAAGAGAAGGAGTTTGCTCTAGTAAAGGTACATACAACGGAGAACATGTCGGACATACTAACAAAGGTGTTGTCGACCGAGAAGCTGAATTTGTGCCAACAAAGACTCGGATTGGATAAGTACCTCATGCCGGAGTGAAAGGGGAGTTTGTTGGGAAACATGTCCCTCCGAATGGGAAGAGAATGAACCGAGTCAGATGGAGTCAATAAGTATTTCGTCTGAGGCCGAAATCAAAAACAGAAACCGAAATCAGAAGACTATATTTGTAAATATTCCAAATGTGTCATGGACACACCAAGTGCAGACTAGGACGGAGCACAGATGATGGGTCTACGAGCGACAGATGAACTTGGAGCTAGATGTGACGAGGCTAGGAACTCTAGATGTTGTGAGCGACATGAGGACATGAAGACAGAAATAAAGATCAAGGAGACAAAGATGAGGCGAAACGAGAATACTAGATTGATGTGTCAATGACTGGTGTTGAATCCCTTGAAAGGGATCAAGGAGGTAACTTACAAGTATTTATACTGTGAGTCGAAGTACATGCATTAGAATATTCGGGAGAATATTATAGAACCCTCTAGAACCTTCTAGTTCTAGAACTTTCTAAAAACTCCTAGAACTTGAAATAGATAATCTACTAATAATCTACTAAAATATATATAACACTATATATTTGGATGTGTTGGATAGAACACAACACTTGACTATATACAAGAGGTCAAGAGTTCAAATCTCGACATGATTTTTGTCATGTCTGTGATACTTGTAAATAGCCAGAAAGTTGTTTTAGTATATAAACAACTAGGGCAAACTTTAACTGTAGTGGTGTATCATCATTAGTTGTCACATAGTTAGAGAAGGTTGTTGCCTCTATAACTGTGTGTGTGTGTGTGAGAGAGAGAGAGAGAGATAAACAACTAGGGCAAACTTTAACTGTAGTGGTGTATCATCATTAGTTGTCACATAGTTAGAGAAGGTTGTTGCCTCTATAACTGTGTGTGTGTGTGTGTGTGTGTATGTGTGTGTGTGTGTGTGTGTGTGTGTGTGTGTGTGTGAGAGAGAGAGAGTGACAATTAGCGAGTAACTCTACGACCGTCAGTGTGACGAAGGAGAGCTTAAGTTGTTGCCTTGAAGCTTCTCATTGTACTCCTCCTTATAGTATATTCTGTTTTGGAGTTTGTGGACTCCAAGTGGTTTTTCCCTTTTGGGTTTTCCACGTTAAATATTGTGTCTTTTTCTTCTCATTTCCTATTTTTCTTGTCGTTGCACTTTATCTCTGTCTTTGCACCCAAATACATACGTGAAACCGGTTGTGGCCGGTCGCAATTCTCACACTTCCGCCCAGAAACCATCAAACAATCGGAAGTGTTGTAGCATGGCAACAATTCTTTCCTGAATTGACTGGTTCATCTGCTCTGTAATTTTGTTCTGCTCTGGACTGTGTGGTGCCGTAAATTCACGTCGAATGTTGCGCTACTGGCAAAATTTACTCAAACTTGAACTCTCCTCTATTGTTGGGTGGGGGGTGGAACCATTCTCCCAAGGGGGTTTAAACGTGAGGGGAGAGGAGGACACACACACACACACACACAAAGGGAGAGGGGAAAATGAGACATATATTGAGGGGTAACTCTCTACTATTCTTGTTGTTGTATTTCATGCCCCATGGTGGGGTTTATATAGTTCATTATGTGACTATTATACAATATGTTTGTAACATATTTGCACACATAAACACATAAACACTCATTCTCACACTCACACATTGCACATTGCACCTTACACATTATACACCTTATACATTACACCCTTAACCCTCCCATACACCTATACAAGTAACTTCCTCCATGATTGTCGGACCGTAAGCATTTCTGCTTTCAGTCGAACTCGTTTTCTACAAAATTGAGGATCAAATGGCTACTTGGTTATGGCTTGAATGTTTGTGGTGATACTCGAGATGCTAAGAATGGGGAAAATTGAGGAAGTGCTCAATCATTTCTATCAAATGAAGGATCCATGGCTAGCCATTGTCGTACACAAGACGGGTTGGGAAGAATTGTCGTTTCTCTATTTTGTATTGTAAAGAAAGGAGAGTGATTGTATGCAGCGGTAGGACTGTGTGTGTGTGTGTGTGTGTGTGTGTGTAAGAGAGCAATTATGAGAAAGAGAGAGAGAGTCTTAAGATGAGAAAACTATGCATTACAAGAGAGCACTTATGAGAAAGAGAGAGAGAGAGTCTTAAGATGAGAAAACTATGCATTACTTCTCATAGTAAGAAAGTTACAAAAGGTTGGTTTAAATACCAACTAAACTAGGGTAAGGGCCCTTTCTACTATTTATAAAACTAGCCTGGTATGTCCATGAGCTGGTGTGAAACCTATTTCTATGGGAAGTTGAGTTCAATTCTCAACACGCCCCTCCATACACAACTTCCGGATATCAAAAAATTATTTCGGATCGGTCTTCGGAACGCTTCGAACTTCGCTTGTTCGGCTTTTCGGTTGTGTACTCCTTGTTCGGCTTCAATCAATCGATCGGTTCACTGTTTTGTACTCCCCCTCAAGATCGACTGGTCGAGAATAGATAGGCCAAGGTTCCATGTGAACAGTCGTAGCTTGTCGATACCCAGTGCTTTCGTGAAAATGTCGAGTACCTATACATTCATGTTGATGTGGTGTAAGTCTATATCTCCGGCCTGCACGTGTGCGCGGATGAAGTGGTAGTGCACTTCGACATGCTTAGTCTTTGCGTGGAATATGGGGTTCCGTGCCAAGTAGATACTGCTCATGTTGTCGTAGTATAGACGAATCAGATCCTTGATGGGTACACCCAGATCCTTCAGTATACACTTGAGCCATGCGGCTTCGCATGCAGCGACCGCCACGCCCCTGTATTCGGCCTCCGTGCTCGACAATGCAACTGTCAGTTGCTTCTTACTACTCCCCGAGATTGCTCCGCTACTGAGGGAGAAGATGAATCTTGATGTTGACCATCCATCTACTTTATAGCTTGCCCAGTCCACGTCTGTGTACCCTTCTAGTCGAATTATCGTATTTGACCTATATCTGATGCCGTAATCCATCGTACCACTAGCGTACCGAAGAATACCTCTTAGCACAATCAAGATGAAGGTTTCGTGGATTCTACATGAATTGGCTAAGTAGGCAAACCAAGTAGTTGAGGTCGGGTCATGTAATGATTAGGTATATGAGGTTGCCGATCAATTGGCGATACTGAGTTGGCTCACACTCAGTTGTTCCAGAATCGACATCAAGCTTGAGATTACGGTCAAGCGGGGTGGACACAGGTTTGCACTCCGTCATGCTGAATTTGTAGAGTAAGGTGAGGACGTAGTGTCGTTGTGAGATCATTATCCCAACTGGTGTCCGAATTACTTCGATGCCTAAGAAGTAATGGAGCTCATGCAAGTCTTTCATTTCGAATCTGCCGGAGAGAAGTGATTTGACCTTGTTAATCTCGGCGAGCTCCTTTCCTCCGATGACCAAATCATCCATGTATAGGATGATGACGATCGGGCTATCTTACTCATTTCGGATGTACAGAGAATTATCAGATTTTGACATTCGAAATCCGATTTGATGAAGATACTACGTGATCTTCGTGCCACGCACGTGGTGCTTGTTTGAGGCCGTAGAGTGGCTTCTTGAGTTGGCACACGGCGTTTGGATGATTGCGCGATTCAAAGCCGGGTGGTTGGATCATGTACACTTCCTCCTCTAGTTCCCCTTGGAGGAAGGCGTTCTTCACGTCCATCTGATGGACATGCCACCCTTTTGCTGCTACGATTGCAACCATGGTTCGCACAGTTGTCATCTTTGCCACTGGGTCAAAGGTCTCTTCGTAGTCAACTCTGTGTGTTTGTGTGTATCCTTTCGCAACGAGGCGTGCTTTGAAGCTATTTATGGAGCCATCGGCATTGTGTTTCTCTTTGTAAATCCATTGCCAGCCAATCACTTTCTTGTGCGGAATGTGAGGAATGAGATCCCATGTCTCGTTTTTGCATAGGGCTTGGATTTCTTTATTCATTGCGTCAACCCATCGCGGATCCTTTACAGCTTCGGAAAGGGTTTCTGGCTCCCGTACTGACGCTACCTTCATCATAAAGGCGTAATGATACGCCATGTAATCGTTGTAGCCGAATCGGCTTACGGGGTTCTTTTCACGGGTGGATCGGCGGAGCTTCTCGTTTGCGGATACAAAGGCTTTCTTCGCTCCATTTGTCCGGATGTCAAGGCCTTCAAACTCACTATCGAGAGAGTGAGTTGATTCATTGCCGTTGAAGTGATCGTCTCCATACTCTGGCATTTTCGCCTTCCCTTTGTCCAACTTCGGACTCGACCGAGATGTGCGTTGGTCACTCGGAGGTTCTTGTGGCCCACTTATTCAGGTCGTGATTGGACTTTCGTCGAACATGAGTGTAAGTAGATCTTTGGCTTCTGCCTCTATTTCGGCGTATTCCGGGTCGAGCAGGGTTGGAGTCGAAGTTGTCTCTGGTGTGTACCAGGATGTGAACTCGTTGAAAACGACATCTCGACTTGTTCGAACTTTTCAGGTAGAGGGATTGTAGCATTTGTACCCCTTATGTTCGAGCGAGTACCCCACGAGGATACATTTCTCCAACTTCGGACCCGAGCTTCGGGAATATGCACATAAGCAAATCAGCTGAAAATACAAACATGTGATAAGTCCAGCTTCTTACCAAGAAACTTCTCATGGGGGATTGCGTCGTGTACTCTCGAGGTTGTGCACCTGTTCATGAGGTATACGGCCGTGTTCGCCGCTTCCGCCCAGTATGATTTCGGCAGGATCTTCTCGTTCATCATTGCCCATGCAACCTCTATTATGTGCCGGTTCTTCTGCTCGGCCACGCCGTTTTGCTGAATCGTACTTGCATTCCTTGTTTGACAATCTGGCCGATCGAGACCAGGTTTTTCGTGATGGTAGGTACATGCAGTACGTTCTCGAGATAGGTTTGTTTGTCGTCGTTTCCAAATGGGACGTTCCCGATATGCTGTATTGGATGAGTCGTTTCATCGGTTGTCTCGACATATTCGGGACGTTCGGGTTTTCGTAATACCCGAGACCAATCTTCATGAGACGTCATGTGGTTGAATGCTCCTGAGTCAACAAAACATACATTCTCTGAGGGCATTGTGCTTGTTTCACCTTGTGTTGTTTGGAAAAAGAAAAACAAATTGGTATTCTACCATAGTGAGCCATTCTTAAAAGATCTCGAACACGCAATCCTTGGTCCGGATCAAATATGCCACACCTTCTGAGTCAAGTCGTCAATGAAAGTGACAAAATAGGAGGCGCCGCCGAGAGACTGATGTAGCATCGGGCCACAGACATCTAAATGCACCAAACCAAGCGGACTCGATTCTCTCGGTGTGGTTGTGAGGTGTGACACCGCAACCCTGTTGTACTAGTAGTGCTCATAGAATTGATGATCCAAAAAAGAGAACTTGGGGATGTAGTCGGCTTTAGATAGATGTGTGATGTCGGCTTTCTGAGGTGGTCGAGTCGACCATACCATAGTGTTAAGAATTAGGTAAGTAATTAAGCAAGGGTTAATTAGTACCTAATTATGTGATTAGTTGATAAGCGGAAGATTAAGTGATATGTGTGTGTATGTGTGAGAGGAAGAGAGAGAGGGAGAGAGAGGGAGGGAGAGATACACTTATGAACAATGCAAGATGGCGGATGAGTAAGTATATTAAATTAGCATTATCATCATCAAATACAAAAATACCCACAATGAGGTATATATACATCTCATGTGCAAAGGTGCATATGTGTGAGTAGAATATAGGTACTAATGTGTAAGTCCTATATTAAATGAACTTAGGAGTGGAGGATCTAGAATATCCCACTTAAGTACAAGGTCCTATTTAATGCGTTATAGTCAACACTTCTAACTAGATTCTATCTAGGTAACTACGAAGTTACATTGTTGAATAACTAACTAAATTAATTTGAGCTTGATCTCTCAACACACCCCCTCAAGCTCAAGTGTGAGGCGTCTGACATCCGACGTTGTTTTTGGCATTGTCCGGCTTCCGATGTCGGCTTCTGTGCGGCTTCCGTCCGGCCTTCGGCTTTCCTCACCGTGGCAATCTCGGTTCTTCCCCCTCAAGCCGGTGACGAAGGCTTGTAGTGTGTGGACGAAGGTCGACTACTTCCACCCATCGTGGGTTACGAGCCACTTCGGTGGAGCTCTTGGGCTCTTGTTCGGCCGCTACCTTCATCGCGAAGGCATAATGATGGGCCATATACTCATTGTAGCTGAGCCGAGTGACGGGATTCTTCTCTCTAGAAGAGCGTTGAAGTTTTTCGCTCGCTGATGTGAGCATCTTCTTTACTCCAGGTGTTTGCATGATGGGTACACCGAACTCACTGTCTAGTGAGGGAGCCAATCCATCCGAATCATTGTCGTCAGGGTGATCGACTTCGTATTCGGGCATCTTACCTTTGCCTTTGTCCAAGTTCGTAATTGGCCGCGACGTGCTTGGGTTGCGTGGGGGCTCTTGTGGTCCACTAGGCTTTGTCGTAATTAGACTTTCTTCGAACATGTGTTCGAAGTGATCTCCATCTTCTACCTCTTGTTCGGCGGGTTCCGAGTCGAGTGAAGTCGGAACTGAAGTTGGCTATGGTGCATACCACGATGCGGACTCGTCGAAGTCTACATCTTGACTTACCCAAACCGCTCGGGTAGAAGGGTTCTAGCACTTGTATGCCTTCTTCTTGGACAAGTATCCTATAAGGATACATTCCTCCGACTTTGCGTCAGGCTTCTGTCGTTGTTCGTTCGGGATGCGTACATTCGCAAAACTTCCGAACACCTTGAGATGCGATAGGATCGGCTTCCTTCCGATGAGGAGCTCATAGGGAGTTAGCTCATGGACTCCATTGGTGGTACACCGATTCATGAGATAGACGGTCGTGGATGCCGCTTCGGCCCAATAGAAATTCGACATGTGCTTCTCATGCATCATGGCGCGTGCTACCTCGAGTATTTGCCGATTTTTCCTTTCAGCGACTCCATTTTGTTGGGGGGTGTGTCGGCACGAGAATTCTCTTCGAATGCCTTCACTTTGGAGGTAGGAGGTGAATTCATCGGAGAAGTACTCATTGCCTCCATCCAATCGTAGGCATCGAATGTGCCGACCGGTTTCTTTTTTGACTTGCCCCTTGAGCTTTTGGAAGTGGGAGAGCACTTCGCTTTTCTTCTTCATCGGGTAGATCCACGCGTAGCGCGAGTAGTCATTGATGAAGGTTACATAGTATCGGCATCCGCTGATCGTCGGCATTTGAGCTGGTCCCCATACATCCGAGTGTACGATGTCGAGGAGACCTTTGCTTGCGGAGCTCTCCTTCGGGAATGGGAGTCGATGTTGTTTGCCGAGTTGATGTCAGGAACAGTACGAAGACAAAGAAGGAATTAGTACTAAAATAAGTATTAGTACTAAGAGAGGTGAAGAACTCTCGAGAGAAGGAAAGAGTGAGTGAGAGGGAGAGAGAGAGAGAGAGAGAGAGAGAGAGTGATGATAAGAAGAGATATATATTATGTGAAGAAAATGTACAGTAGCTAGGAGGCTTAAGACTGGCGTTGAACCGATTTGGTTCGAAATAATGCCTCGTGCCTCCTTTTATAGTGTTCTAAGGAATACTCCTAAAGTTTCTAGAATGTTCTGTTGGGAATCAACGCTTGGATTCACCTTCACCACTCGGCCACAACCGATTAATCGCGGATCAATGTAGCAGAAAATAGGAAATACAGAGAAAGACGCGATACACAGGGATTAACGTGGAAAACCCTATACGGGAAAAACCACGGGAGTGCGAGACTCCGAACCAAACTATGCACAGAGAAATATACAATGGCGAGCTCCAAGGCGACGACCTTGAGCTCGCTGTCCTCGCCACAGGCGGCGGAAATACACAGAGGCGTCTACCTCTTCCTCTCTCGCGCTCTATCTCTCTCTCTCTCTCACGGCTGCTCCCTCTTCACTCCTCTTGAGTGGAAAAACAGAAAAATAATGAGCAACAGAAAAACTATTTGCCCTAAGTCATATTTATACTTATATGACTTTGGGCTATTTACAACTATAGCCGTCCCTGCATCCGGATCGCTCTTCGGGTACATTCGTCATCCGGCACCGAAGCCGGGGTCTTCGTCATCCGGATCCGAAACCGAAACCGGGCTTGTCGGCATTCATCTCCGATATCCGACCATCCCATCCGAAGGGACCGTAATCCCAACAAACTCCCCCTTCACTTCGGCATGGGATGTCTCTCCAATCCGACCCTCTTCCGGCATGCTTCCAGCTTGTCGGGTGTGAGGACCTTGGTCAGCATATCCGACCCGTTCTCGTCCGTGTGGATCTTCGTCAGCACGAACTCCTTGTCCTCTATCCTTTCCCGGATCCAGTGGTATCTACGCTGGATGTGTTTCGTCCGGGAATGGTAGGCCGCGTTCTTCGCAAGGTGGATGGCACTCTGACTATCGCAGTAGAGTCGGTACTCCTCTTGCCGGATACCGAGCTCTCTAATGAAGTCCTTCATCCATATTATTTCCTTGCCGGCTTCAACAGCCGCCATGTACTCCGCCTCCGTGGTTGACAACGCAACCGTCTTCTGCAGCCTCGACTGCCACGAAACAGCTCCCCCTGCATACGTCATCACATACCCTGATGTGGACCGGCTGGTATCTGCATCAGCCGACATATCAGAATCAGTAAAGCCTTCGAGTTCGGGCTTACCGGAGCCGAATCGGAGGCACACGTTTGCCGTGCCCTTCAGGTATCGGAGTATCCACTTGGCCGCGTTCCAATGCTCTTTGCCGGGATTGCTCATGTACCGGCTCACCACTCCGACTGCATATCCGATGTCCGGTCTCGTACACACCATGGCGTACATCAAGCTCCCGACAGCTGAGGCATACGGCACTTTCATCATATCCTCCTTTTCAGCCTTTGTCTTGGGACTTTGCTTGCTGGTCAACTTGCAGTTTGCCGGTAGGGTTGATCCGACCGGTCTTGCTTCCGACATGTTGAACCGTTGAAGCACCTTTGTCACGTACTTCTCCTGTGACAGCCACAACTGCTTCTTGCTCCGGTCCCGGATGATGTGCATCCCTAGTATTTGCCTCGCCGGACCCAGGTCCTTCATTGAGAAGGTTCGGTGAAGAGCCTTCTTCAGCATCCGTATCTTGACCTGGTCCCGTCCGACGATCAACATGTCGTCCACGTACAGGAGGAGTATTAGGGAGTCTCCTCCTTCGAACTTCTTCACAAACACGCAGTGGTCGGACTGCGTTTTGAGGTACCCTTCGTCGGTCATGAAGGAGTCGAACTTCCGGTACCATTGCCGGGGAGCCTGCTTCAGTCCGTAAAGGCTCTTCTTCAACCGGCATACCAGGTGCTCCTTCCCTTTCTTCTCGAATCCTTCCGGTTGCTGCATGTAGATCTCTTCATCGAGGTCGCCGTGAAGGAATGCCGTCTTCACGTCCATCTGTTCTACCTCGAGGTCCATGCTTGCCGCTATGCTCAGCACCATCCGGATGGAGGTCATCTTCACTACCGGGGCAAATATCTCGTCGAAGTCGACGCCCTTCTTCTGCTGAAACCCCTTCACCACGATCCTGGCTTTGTATCTCGGGGGGTTTCCGGCATCTCCCGGTTTCAGCTTGAACACCCACTTGTTTCGCAGTGCCCGCTTTCCTTTCGGCAACTCCACAAGTTCATATGCGTGGTTCTCATGCAGGGAATCCATCTCGTCCTGCATGGCACTCAACCACCTGCGGCTCTGGGTGTCATGCTTTGCTTCTTCAAAGCTCTCCGGCTCCCCCTCGTCGGTTAGCAACACGTGCTCTGGTTCCGGAAATCTCCGGGGGGCCCTTCTCTCTCTTAGAGGGTATCTCCGTTCCGGAGCTTCGGTAACCGGTTCTTCCGATTCTTCTTCTTCATCCGAATCCATTTCGGGATCGGGGCCGGTTCCGGTATCATTTTCATCTTCTTCGGCCGGTTCTGTTTCTTCACCGTCTTCGGCCGGATCCTCGAGTGCTAACCGGTCCCTTGCCGGTCGGGACTGCTCCTCGTAGAGTTGATCCTCACCGGTCGACTTGGAGCTCTTCATCTTCTTCTCCGACTCCCAGTCGGCGAGCGTCTTGTTCTCCATGAAGATGATGTCTCGACTCCTGAATATCTTCTTGTCGACCGGGTCCCATACTCGGTAGCCGAACTCGTCGTCGCCGTAACCGAGGAATATGCATGGCCGGGTCTTAGGATCTAGCTTTCCTCTCCGGTCCTTTGCCACATGCACGTATGCGAGACACCCGAACACCTTCAGATGCCGGTAGGACACTTCCTTACCGGTCCACACTCTCTGCGGCGTGTCTCCGTCCAAAGGAACTGAGGGTGATCTGTTTATCACATATGTCGCCGTCGACATTGCCTCAGCCCAAAACCCCTTGGGTAATTTCGCATGCGCCAGCATACTCCGGACCCGCTCCATTATGGTCCGGTTCATCCTCTCGGCCAGCCCGTTCAGTTCCGGCGTCTTCGGCACAGTAAACTCGAGTCGGATTCCCTTCGAGCGACAGTACTCCTGGAACTGCCCTCGGTATTCCCCTCCGTTATCCGCTCGTATCGCTTTCAGCTTCTTGCCGGATTCTCTTTCCACTCTCGCATGGAGTTCTTTGAAGACGGACAACACTTGGTCCTTTGTCTTCATCGATGCCGTCCACAGTTTTCGGCTATGATCATCGATGAATGTTACGAAGTACTGGGCTCCGCCATGTGACTTCGTCTCTACCTGACACACGTCAGTGTGCACCAGCTCCAATGGTGCGCTACGTCTCGTCGGTGGCCTTGAGTGGAAGGAGGTTCGGTTCTGCTTACCGGCCAGGCAATCGGTGCACTTCTCCAGGTGCACGTGCTTCACTGGGATGAGGTTGTCTTCTGCAAGCCTCTTCATCCCCTTCTCACTCATGTGGCACAGTCTTTTGTGCCACAGCTCACCGGCAGTGTCGGCTGCCACATTCAGCTCTTCCGGACATAACCGGGCATTCATCAGGTACAGTGTGTTGACCTTCCGGGCCCGAGCCACTATCAGGCTCCCCTTGCTGAACTTCATGACACCGTCCCGGATGCTACCCGTGTAGCCTTCATCATCTAGCCTCCCGGCCGAGATCAGGTTCAATCGGACCTCCGGAACGTGTCGGACATCTTTCAGCAGCATTTTGCATCCGGTCGGGGTTGTCAACCACACGTCTCCTATGCCGGCAATCCGGCACGTACCTTCATTTCCCATCCGAACACAGCCATGCTCACCGGCTGTGTAGGATGAGAAGTATCTTCTCTCCGGGGTCAGGTGGAACGATGCTCCGGAATCGACCACCCAGGTCGTCTCATCGCCGGCAACGTTTAGCTCACCTTCTTCGGTGATGAGCATGATTTCTTCCTCACTTGCCGCGAGTGCCGTTGTTCCTTTCCGGTCCTGCCCTCGCCGATCCGAACCTCTCCGGTCCGTGGCTCCCCGGTATGCACCGTTTCTCTCCGGTGACTTCTTCGAGTCGGTGTCGTCGGCTCCGTTGTCTTTTCGGTAATGCCGACAATTCTTTCGGAAGTGCCCCGGCTTCCCACAGTGGAAGCATGTTGGCCTTCCTCTTGACTGCGACCGGGTCCCCGACTTCTCCCGTCTTTGCGGACTCCGGTTCCACTGTCTTCCCCGATCCGATTCGGTAAACAGCATCTTCGGGTCGGAGGCCGGTTCCTTATCTCTCCGACGCGCTTCTTCATTCAGAATACTTGTCTTTACCGTTTGTAAGGACAAGTTATCTTCGGTGCACGAGGTGCTGAGAGTCACCACCAAGTTCTCCCAGCTTTCCGGCAATGTACACATCAGGATGATGGCTTGCATTGCATCCTCCAACGGGAACTTGATCGCCGCAAGCTGATTCACGAATCCCATGAACGTGCTTACGTGTTCCACCATACTCTCGCCGTCCCGGTACTTGAGATTCACTATCTTCCTCATCAGGGAGGTCCGGTTCAACGCATTCTTCCTCTCATAGAGGCCCGACAGCTTCTTCCACATCTCGTATGCGTTGGTGTCGTTCGCCACATGTTGTAGGACGCTTACATCGACGTATTGTCGGATCGTCGCTACGGCTTTCCGGTTCAGGAGCTTCCACTCCGACTCAAGTACCCCTTTCGGTATTTCCGACCTGTCAATCGGTTCGTACAGGTCCCGAACAATCAGAAGATCCTCCATCTTGATCTTCCAGTCGGCGTAATTCTGTGCATTCAGCACCATCATCATCGGCTGCCCGCTGCCGCCGCCTTCCATTTTCTGCAACAGTCGCTTTGATACCAGTTTGTTGGGAATCAACGCTTGGATTCACCTTCACCACTCGGCCACAACCGATTAATCGCGGATCAATGTAGCAGAAAATAGGAAATACAGAGAAAGACGCGATACACAGGGATTAACGTGGAAAACCCTATACGGGAAAAACCACGGGAGTGCGAGACTCCGAACCAAACTATGCACAGAGAAATATACAATGGCGAGCTCCAAGGCGACGACCTTGAGCTCGCTGTCCTCGCCACAGGCGGCGGAAATACACAGAGGCGTCTACCTCTTCCTCTCTCGCGCTCTATCTCTCTCTCTCTCTCACGGCTGCTCCCTCTTCACTCCTCTTGAGTGGAAAAACAGAAAAATAATGAGCAACAGAAAAACTATTTGCCCTAAGTCATATTTATACTTATATGACTTTGGGCTATTTACAACTATAGCCGTCCCTGCATCCGGATCGCTCTTCGGGTACATTCGTCATCCGGCACCGAAGCCGGGGTCTTCGTCATCCGGATCCGAAACCGAAACCGGGCTTGTCGGCATTCATCTCCGATATCCGACCATCCCATCCGAAGGGACCGTAATCCCAACATGTTCCAGAGAAATCTGGAATATACATCAATTTTCTATAATATTCTACGTATTAAAATGTATGGTGTAATGGTCAAGAGCTCGACCCATGTAGCATAAGGTCATGGGTTCGAGTCTTGCCATATCATGACACTATCCCCCCTTTAAAAAGACGAGTGTAACGAGTCGTTTTGGATTGAGGACCCGGTTTGTCTGAATATTGACGATGGAAGTCTTCAAGAAGAGCACGAGCATTGGTGACATTCTCTATCGGTTCCCAAGTACGCTCACTGGGACTATATCCTAGCCAATCAACTAGATAGTAGAGCTTGTTGCGAACAATCTTGGAATCAAGGATGGCGGCAACCTCGCACTCAAGTCCATCTTCAAGCTCGATCGGGGGTGGAGGCTGTGTAAT
Source organism: Azolla caroliniana (assembly GCF_043228905.1). Lineage (NCBI taxonomy): Eukaryota > Viridiplantae > Streptophyta > Polypodiopsida > Salviniales > Salviniaceae > Azolla > Azolla caroliniana. The sequence continues at coordinate 3,196,397 of NW_028230448.1, read as the reverse complement.
ACGTCCTGGGATGGTGCTCTCTTGATAGGGTTCGAGGAGAGAACTATGAAACACCGGATGTATCTGAAGTTGTGGAGGTAGATCGAGACGAAAGGCGACATCATTAATCTTTCCTATAATACGGAAGTTGTGGAGGTAGATCGAGACGAAAACCGACATCATTAATCTTTCCTATAATACGGAAAGGACCTAATCGCTGATAATCCAACTTCTCGCATGGGCGAGTAGTCTTGATGTGTCGTCGGAGTAGCCATACCCGATCTCCAATGTTAAAACTGGATGGGAGTCGATGACGATCCGCATAAACCTTGTGTGTTTGAGCCATCTTCGTATATCGATCTACCACTGTTAGAATCGCATTGAACCCCTTAGAGACTGGAAGATCTGTGATGAAGTCTAGAGCAATGGATTGCCACGTCTTGCTTGGAATTGGTAATGGTTCTAATAAACCATATGGGTGATGCCTTGGCATTTTCGCTCTGCCGCATGTGTCACAAGTCCGAACAAAATTTTCGACAAATTGTCGCATACGGGGCCACCAGAATGATCGTTGTACTAAATCTAATGTTTTAGTACTACCAAAATGCCCAATTGTATATGTGTCATGACAGTTTTGTACTATTTGAAGGCGGCAAGAACCATTAGGAACATACAAAAGTTCTTTAAAGAAGAGTAATCCATCATGGTATTTGAATTGCCGATAGTCCGTACTGGTGGTTGCGACTGTGAACACGACACTCGAGAGGGATCAATTTGTACTTGGGCGAAAGCATCTGTCTTCAGGTCCACACGTATGATATCGATAACGTGGGAATCCATGGGCATGCCAAAGACCTATGTTGCTTGCAGTCGTGCCGGTCCCAAGATTACTTGCTTTTGGTTATCGAAAGCTGGCTCGCCGGGACGCGGTGCTAGGTACGAACGCTGTGATAATGCATCTGCTTTCCCTTGATGCTTCCCAGGTCTATATGTAATCTTGAAGTCGAAACGCGTGAGAAAATGGGCCCACTGAGCTTGACGTCGATTTAACACACGAGCGTCTTGAAAATAGGCGAGGTTTTTGTGGTCACTGAATACAGTGACTTGATGAGAAGATCCCTCTAGAAAATGCCTCCATTGCATAAAAGAGTCCACTATAGCCAATAGCTCTTTATCATGAATTTCGTAGTTGATTTCGGCGGCGTCGAACTTGCGTGAGTGAAAAGCCACAGGATGTAGCTTTTCGTCATTACCTCGTTGTGATAGAATGCTTCCCAATGCAAAATCCGATGTGTCCGCTTCGATGATGAATGGTTTTTCTAGATCAACGTGAGCTAGAATCGGAGCCGATGTAAATGCCTGTTTAAGATTCTCAAAAGCCATGTCTGCTTCTTCAGACCAAACGAACGATTGTCCCTTCCTAGTAAGTTGTGTAAGAGGCAAAACGAGCTTTGAGTAATCCTTTATAAACTTCCGGTAAAAATTGGCAAAGCCTAGAAAGCATTGCACATCCCACACCGAACGCGGAGTCTGCCATTCTACCACCGTTTTGACCTTAGCTGGGTCCATGGAGATGCCTTCTGAGGAAATGACATAGCCGAGAAATTCCACCTGGTTGCACCCGAAACTACATTTTTCTAGCTTTGCATAAAGACCATGTTCTCGAAGTCATTTTAGTACTAACAGTACATGAGAAGCATGCTCTTCTTGGGTCTTCGAGTAAACCAGTAGATCATCCAAATAGATGATTAGACACACATCCAAGAGATCTCGGAAAATATCATTTGCCATGTGCTGGAAGACTGTTGGCGCATTAGTAAGGCCGAACGGCATGACCGTATACTCGAAGTGCCCATATCTGGTGTGGAACGCGGTCTTCCATTCATCTCCTGGTCGGATCTGTACGAGGTTATAGGCTCCCCGTAAGTCGATCTTCGTGAAGAACCTGGCATCATTGATCCATTCTAAAAGACTTGAGATAAGGGGGAGTGCATACCTATTTCGGATTGTAACCTTATTCAAGCCACGATAATCTACAACGAGCCGAAGTGAGCCATCCTTTTTCTTGACGAAGAAAATGGGTGCGCCGGCTAGAGATTTCGAATGTCGTATGAAACCATTCTCCAAATTCTCCTCTATATAGGCTCGAAGGACTTCCAGTTCGGTTGGTGACAGATTGTAGATCGGTCCCCATGGTGGCTCTTTCCCCGGTTGTAAATCGATGGGGCAATCATATGGTCGATGGTGAGGAAGCGTATTGGCTTGTACTTTATCAAACACATCGGCATACTAACGATACTTCTCTGGAAGTTGAACGGTGGATTCCTCTTTAGTGGTGCTGGAGGGTTTTACTGATATTGCGAAGAGGAACATTTCTTCCTTGCATCCTTCCTCACGCAACTGATGTAGTGAAATCGTTGCAATCTCATGAGTAGACCCTTGGGCTTTTCGATGACGGATTTCTCTTGTCCGCCAATCTATGTCTGGGTTATGTAATTCGAACCATGGTAATCCTAGGACAATGGGGTGTTCTGGGATGCTAATTATATTAAATGATATGACACATGCTAGATTATCTAGGACAATATTAACGGGCTCTGACTCTTCTATGATATTTCCTGAGGCAATGGGACGACCATCGACAACTACTACAAGGGTAGGACACGGGAGTTTTCTGAGAGATATCTGATGAGATTGGGCAAATTTCCTATCCATGAAGCAAGAATTAGCTCCGGAATCTAGAAGTGCTAAGACATGTACTGGAGGAGTACTTTTTGTACTAACTGTTACTTGGGCTACGAACACATTGCTAACTTGCTTAGAGGGAATGGAACCACTAATGGGCTGCACAGATCTAGGGCTGTCCAACCAAACGGCTCCTATTTTGGTTGGACTTAGTCGTTTAACTCTTCTTCTAACTGACTAAGGACATCAAATTTGTTCGCTAGATTTGGGCTATTAGTACTATTAGGACTATCAGATATCCCTACTGAAATAGACTCGGGTTTAGTACAATCAAAACTAGCAACTATTTGGTTTACCTGCCTTCTTAGCCTATGGGGACAGTTTACCGCGATATGCCCTGGTCCACCACAATAAAGACATAGTCGGTTTGCTCGACGTCGTTGCTTTTCTTCTTCCGATAGCGGTCCACGACGACGTGTGGTGTCAATTTCCATCAGAGTTGGAGTACTTGCTGGAGGCGCATTATATGACTCCCTAGGAAAAGGTTTTGCTACCATTGAGGCATAGGTAGGCTCTGATCTTGCCCTCGGAATCTGGAATTGTCGTTCCGAACGTCGTTCGAAGAGGCGGTTTTCGCATCTCACCGCGCGACTAATTGCTTCTGTTAATGACTTTGGCTATTCGGGGAAGGTCAAGAGTAAATCCTTGACATCGTTGCGTAAGCCATAACGGAATTGCTCCATCAATGCGTGATCATCCCAAGGGATATCGGCTACGAGTAGGCGGAAATCTGCAGCGTATGCGGAAGCTAGACGATCACCTTGGCGTAATCGCCGGATTTTGTTGATTGCAGTCCTTATGCTGTCAGTATCTCCAAAACATGCCTTAAACTCACTTATAAATTCTTCAAAATTGTTTAATAATGGAGAATCCTTTTCCAATAATGGAGCAAACCATGCTAACGTTGAGCCACTAAGGAGAGTGCCTACTAGTCCCACTCGTGATGCATCGGTGGGATATCGAGAAGGATGCATTTGTATCACTACACGTACCTGATTCAAAAACCCTCTAAACTGTGATCGGGTCCCATCAAATTTTGTAGGAAGACCGATCTTGGGTTCTTTGTGTATCCCTTGAGTGCTTGATCCTTGTTGTTGTAATGATATGATAGTCGCTTCGAGTTGTTGTACACGTAGTGTCAGCTCCCCATGTTGTTGTTGTTTTTCCAGCACTATTTGTTGAAGATCCCCCAACAAGCAATGATTTTCTTGTTCTAGTGCTACAAATTTCTCTTTTAAGCACTGGAGCTCCGAGAAAACAGATTAGTATTCCTGAGCGCTAACAGTTTCCATTTTACTAGGGAGGATAAGAGGATTAATAAGAAGATAAAAGGAAAAGGAGGAAAGGAAGAGGAATAAGAGATTAGTAGGAAATGAGAGAGACAGAAGGTAGAGAAATCAGTTCAAACTATCAGGAACAGTACGAAGACAAAGAAGGAATTAGTACTAAAAGAAGTATTAGTACTAAGAGAGGTGAAGAACTCTCGAGAGAAGGAAAGAGTGAGTGAGAGGGAGAGAGAGAGAGAGAGAGAGAGAGTGAGTGATGATAAGAAGAGATATATATTAAGTGAAGAAAATGTACAGTAGCTAGAAGGCTTAAGACTGGCGTTGAACCGATTTGGTTCGAAATAATGCCTCGTGCCTCCTTTTATAGTGTTCTAAGGAATACTCCTGAAATTTCTAGAATGTTCCAGAGAAATCTGGAATATACATCAATTTTCTATAATAAAACATAAATGAAAATAATATTTTACGTATTACATTGTATGGTGTAATGGTCAAGAGCTCGACCCATGTAGCATAAGGTCATGGGTTCGAGTCTTGCCATATCATGACAGTTGACACGCTTCGCATACTCGGTCGACTCGTTTCGACTCGAATGTCGGAAGTCCGATGACAACTCTCTTGGTTTGCATCGCTCGTAGCCGTTGGAGGTTTATGTGGCCAATTCTCTTGTGCCACAACTCGATGCTTGTCTCGGTTTTGAGACTTTTAGTGTACATTGCCGATTTCACCTCGTTTGAATCAAGGATGAACATTCGGTCATCTCTCCGCCCCTTAGCTATGAGTCGGCCATCTTTCTCAATGAAACAACCTTCATTGTTGAAGCGGACTTGCATGCCTTGCTCCACAATTTGGCCGACGGAGACCAAATTCTTCATTATTGTGGGCACATGCAAGACATTCTTGATGCAAGTTTGTTCGCCTTCTTTCCCAAATGGGAAATTGCTGATGTGTCGAATGGGGTGCTTGGTGTCGTCTCCCGTCTCAATGTAGTCGGGTCGATCCGGTGTACGCAAGTCATTGAACCACTCCTTGTGGGATGTCATGTGATGTGAGGCGCCGGAATCGACGAACCACACGTCTTCCGAATTGGAGGTGCTTGCGGAGTTGGAGGCCGTCATAGAGTTCGCTCTATGCCTCATTACGAACATTCCGCCACGGTCTCCGTAGTCGGAATTTGATGCGTGATTCATGAACAATCCGCTACGATTGTCATAGTCGGAGTTCGATGCGTAGTTTGTGAGTTGTTGACTTGTTGACACCGACTCACTTCTCTTTTTCCAACACTCCGCCTCGTAGTGGCTGACTTTGCTTCTGTGAAGGTTTGAGTTCCCTTCGTGTGATGGGTCGAATTGACCTCTTCTACCACCGTGACCTCCTCCTCGGCCACCGTCCGAATTCGAGAAGAACATTTTTCCTTCCAACGTCTTGCTTTTGGTTCGAACATGGTTCTCTTCGACCAATAGCATTGATTGAAGGTCAAAAAACGAGGGAGGGTTTTCCCTCGCCAAGATTGTCGTCCTCAACGAGTCGAATCGTTGTGAGAGGCCACCCGAGCATACTTGAACCATCTCGTCTTCGTCGACGTTTATTTTGATGGAGCCAAGCGAGTCGCAAATGCTCTTGATCTTGGTGGTGTAGTTCGACACGGACATGTCTTTTTGCCGAATGTTGTTCAACTCTTGTCGGAGTTGAAGCTTTCGGGCAGTTGTGTTGGCGGCAAACATTTTCTTTAAGTTCTCCTACGCCTCTTTGGGCGTCTTGGCGTCTCGAATGTGGCTAAGCATGTGGTCGTGGACACATGTTGCCAAGCAATACATGACTCAACTTGCCGCTTGCTCCCATGTTGCATAGTCGGCATTTTTCGAGTCGGGTTGATTTTCTTGTGCGTCGTTGATGTAGCTCCAATACCCTTGGCCGACAAAGTATTGGGTCATCTTGTACTCCCAAGATGAATAATTGCTCTGGTCTATCTTTTCGTTATGGAGCGAGCTACCCATTTGTGTGTTCATGTTGACTATGTCTTCTCTTCTTTTGTTTTTCTTCCTTCGATCACGTGTACGTGCTACGTAGCGGCACTACGGTAGCGAATGGCCGGAATTTGTCGTCGGCGTTTCGAACACACAATTACGAAGAGTTGGGTGGGCTTAGTGGATGTGCTAAACCACACGCTCTGATACCATGTTAAGAATTAGGTAAGTAATTAAGTAAGGGTTAATTAGTACCTAATTTTGTGATTAGTTGATAAGCGAAAGATTAAGTGATATGTGTGTGTATGTGTGAGAGGAAGAGAGAGAGAGAGAGAGAGACACTTATGAACAACACAATATGGGGGATGAGTAAGTATATTAAATTAGCATTATTATCATCAAATACAAAAATACCCACAATGAGGTTTATATACATCTCATGTGCAAAGGTGCACATGCGTGAGTAGAATATAGGTACTAATGTGTAAGTCCTATATTAAATGTACTTAGGAGTGGAGGATCTAGAATATCCCACTTAAGTACAAGGTCCTATTTAAGGCGTTATAGTCAACACTTCTAACTAGATTCTATCTAGGTAATTACGAAGTTACATTGTTGACTAACTAACTAAACTAAGTTGAGCTTGATCTCTCAACACATAGTGATGACACGGGGATGTCACCCTCTCTTAGAGTGACATATAACATGTACAATGAATGTACCTTCGGACCTCAAACAAGTAGGAGTTTCCCCCTGTGAAGTGTCCACCCTCCTGACGAGAAGTCGGCATGGATGTATGTCGTCTTCATCTAACTATCTGATTGAGATCAACAATCGGGTGAGCTTAAGTACGTGTCGGCCATTGGGTAGTACTAGGGTAGAGCCACCTGGAAGGTTGAGCTCTACCGTGCCGATGTCAATTATGGCATAGTGTTGCAAATTGTCGACTCGAACTCAAACAAAGTGTCGGACTGAATATGGCCAAGATTGTGATTTGTGAGGAGCCACGTGATATGATGCACCCGAATCAAGAAGCCAAGTGGTAAACTCTTCAGTCATATGCAAAACTTTTGATTCGACTGAGTTCTCGATGGACAATATGTTTGGGTTGTCTAGCAAATATTTCAAATGATGAGCTGACCAAATTTACTTCCTCTTGTCGGGTGCCCTTTTGATCCGCTCTCTGAGCTTTGTCATTTTTTGCCTTAAGGGTGCGGCATTCGGCCTTTATTTGTCAAGTTTCTTACAGTAGTTGCAAACTTGCATGTCCGATTGTCCCTAGACTTGCTCGGGCTTCAAGCATCTGTCGAAGTTTGGAAGAACTTCTTTCCCCGTTGTTCGGTCAGTCAACCGAACTTTGTACTACAAAACCGTCTTTTGCCGAATCATGAAAAAATGATCTTCTCCAAGCGCCTTCAGTCAAAATTGAGCTCTTAGCTTTGGAGTAACTCATGGTTGTTCTTGATGCATTGCACACAGTGGTGACAAACATTTCCCAATAGGGGGGCAGACTGCCCATCAATACAAGAGCTTTCAGCTCATCTTCTATGCTCATCCCATGTGCCCAGAGTTGGGAATTTATGCTTTCATATTCATTTATATGTGCCTGGATTGAATCAGATTCTTTCATTTGAAGATTGTAAAGGCGCTGAATTAGATCAATCTTTGTGGCGGCGAACTTTTTTTAATAGGTGTTTGACAATGTCTTCCATAATTTAAAGGCAAACAGACATGTCTACATCGTATAGTACACGGATTCGGACAGGTGCATCTGAATAGTTGCTCGAACAATCCGGTCAAGTTTCGTCCACTCATTTGGCTTGAACTCTTTTGGAGCTTCTTTGTATTCAATCGGATTAATTTGACCTTTGACAATCAAGTAATCCTACATTCGTTCTTTCTAGAAGTTGAAGTGTGAACTGTCGAACTTCCGGAGACTCATCTCTGATGAGCTAGATGTAGATGCCATTACTATTTGTGTTAGTTGGTTGAGGTTCGTTAGATATAATCAATGATCAGCCCCAAGTTGTAAATCTATCCCCATATGTGCTCTTAGAGTGCACATTTTGTGATAGCGCCCCAAATGAGGAGCGGCTAGTGTGGAACTCGACCATATGGGTCGATAAGGTGTTAATCTAGGAAACCGTAGATGCGTAGGACACAATATATTTAGGAAAGAGAGAAATAGATAAAAGGATTGGCTAATCAAGTCAGCTAGAATATTTTGTGGGCAAGTTACGATGTACTTAGTCTTGAAGTATGCGTCATTGACTTCAAGATAAGTATTATCTAGCACTAGCCTGTACCTAGGGAGTTGGGTCATATTAAATGACAAGTCAGTTGACAGAAAAGGAATATCTCCACTACTGTCAACTGACTTGCACATTTATACTAAGACCAAACATAGATTATAAGTCACTTTTCTCACACAGTGGTGAGATTGATCATTAGTCCCCACTAATTTTGTAGTGAGCCGGTCCATATCCTATCTAAGCTCTAAGGTGTGAGCGCATGGGAAAACTACCATTTTGAACTACTCTCATATGTAATAGAAATTCTGTTTTCATATATCCATCTCTGCAGTTGTAACTCTATATACCTATCTACTCGATTCTCAATATTTCTAATATGGTATCAGAGCGAAGAGGTTGATCTAGATTAGGTATATACGGGTAGTTGCTGTCTAGCAACAGAGAGAACTAGAGAGAGAGAGAGAGACAGAGACAGAGTATCAATGGCCTTGTCCACGAATGTTGCAGCTACTCCATTGCGCATTCGCCCACCTCCATTGTCTGATGGAAAGCTAGATGGAACCAACTACACTCTATGGAAGTTCAAAATGTCTGCCATTTTGGATTCCTACGAGTTGTTGGAAACAATCATGGGACCCACAGGGGGAGACCCTGAGCCCATGGCAACCTTTGACCCTGCACACCCTACCACATCAATTCCTCCAAATGCTGATCTACTTCGAGCCTGGAAGAGAAGGAATGCTGATGCGCTATGTACCATAGTCACTGGTGTATGTGACTCCGTACTAACACTAGTGCAACATACAACTAGGGCACATGAAGCTTGGAGCATATTGGCCAGCCAGTATGAGACCCGAAACTATACAAGGATACAAAACCTCGAAAATCAGCTTGCTGCAGAGAAGCTCGCTGATGGAGAGAAAGTAGAATCCTTTGTAAAAAGGATTAAGGATCTTCAAGATCAGCTGGCGGCTGTTGGAGTAGTCGTCTCTCAAGAGGATATGGCTCGTCGGTGCATTCGAGTACTTCCTTTCAAGTATGATGGCATTGTGACAGCATTGAACACTCAGGTTCGACCCACTCCTTTAAAATTTGATGAACTAAGTGCAATGCTGCTTGAAGAGGAGCTTCGGCTGAAGATAAGAGAAGAAAGGGAAGATTCAGCATTTGTCTCTAGGACTAAGGGTGAAGGGGCATCCAATTCAAACAATGCGAATAGGATACCGAAGAAGAAGAAGTTCAATGGATCGTGTTTCTACTGTGACAAGAAGGGTCACACAATCAAGGATTGTCGAAAGAAGATGGCGGATGAGAAGAATGGTTCTAATAAGACTTCTTGGAGAGAGCCCGAGTCCGCTAACAATGTCGTAGATGAACTTGAGTTATGGGTCGCAACTGAAGAAGCGTGTTCTTCAGTTGACACTCAAGTTGTTGATGAGTCTTGGATTCTCGATAGTGGAGCATCCCGACATATGACCAGTAATCGTGACTGGTACAGTTCTTGGACACCTCTACAAGAGCCCATCAATGTTGTGGTCGGGAACAATGCTCGATGTCCGGCCAAAGGAACCGGAACCGTCTCCCTCAAAGCAACGACCGGTGGGACAAAGCATCTCTCTCAAGTGTTGTACGTGCCAGATCTGAAGAAGAATCTACTGTCCATTTCTGCACTGACTGACAAGGGTCTTGATGTTCGATTCAAGAAGTCGGGTGCAGAAATAACAGATTCTGCTGGCAAGGTTGTAGGAATAGGGGTGAGGCGCAACAATCTCTATGAGCTGAGCGCGTTTACCATTTCTACTGACCACAGCACAAGTACCAACACAAAGCAATGGCATGAGAGATTTGGGCATCTCAACGTTGCTGTGTTGAAGGAGATGAAGAAGTCGAATATGGTAGTTGGGTTGCCAACCCTATCTGACTTAAGTCATGTTTGTGATGCTTGTATGATGGGCAAGCATCAAAGATCAGCCATTCCAAAAGAGAGTCAAAATCGGGCAAAGACTCCTCTACAGCTAATACACATTGACCTCTCTGGAAAAATGGTGACTCCTGCAATGGGTGGATCTCTCTACTATATGATAATAGTCGACGACTTCAGCAGAAAGATGTGGGTTTACTTCCTTCGGGAGAAGGCTGAAGCTTTTAAAATCTTCAAAAGATGGCATAAGTTTGTCGAGCGAGAGTCTGGAAAGTTAGTGAAGGAGCTACGCTCTGATCGAGGTGGAGAATTCTTATCAATAGAATTCTGTGAGTATTGCAAAGAGCATGGAATTAAGCGCCAACTTACAACTGCCTACACCCCACAACAAAATGGCGTTGTCGAACGTCGAAATCGAACAGTTGTTGAGATGGCTAGGTGTATGTTGAAGGCACAAGCGCTGCCCGACCCATTCTGGGCTGAAGCAGTGAACACAGCAGTTTACATCCTCAATCGGAGCTACACGAAGGCACTTCAAGGGAAAACACCCCAAGAAGCTTATTCAGGCAAGAAACCTTCAGGGCTGCACTTCAGAACCTTTGGGTGTATGTGCTACGCACATATTCCAGATGTGAGCAGAAAGAAGTTGGATGCTAAAAGCAAAAAGTGTATCTTTCTCGGATATAGTGAAGAGTCAAAGGCCTATCGACTCTACGATCCAGAGGCAAGAAAGATATTGACAAGCCGCGATGTGGTGTTCGATGAGGAACAACCACAGCTAGCTGAGAACAACGATTCTCAAGTTATCTCATCAACTGAAGAAGTATTTTACCCAATCCCGACCCATTATCCAAAAAAGGAAGCTGAACCATCTGATGGTAATGGTTCACTAGTTCAGCCTATGCCAGTCCCACATGTAAAGAAAATACCTAAGTGGGCTCAACAACTCTTCAATGATCATACTCCTAAAGTTGAGTTTCCTGAAACTTCAACTGATGGATTACGAAGATCAAGAAGAATACAGGAGCAAGGAAGAACCTCTGACCACATTGTCAACATGGCTCTGATGGTGGACATCATAGGCTCAGTGAGTGAGCCGACCTCGGTGGAGGAAGCTATGGCCGACCCGAAGTGGAAAGAGGCGATGATATCAGAATATGATAGCATCATGAAAAATGACACATGGGAGTTGGTAGAGAGGCCAACAAAGAAGAAGGTGATAGGCACGAAGTGGGTATGGAAAGTAAAGTATAAAGCCGATGGCTCTTTGGAGAAATTCAAGGCCATGCTAGTAGCGCAAGGATACTCCCAAATTGAAGGGTTCGATGTACAAGAAACATTTGCCCCGACAGCTCGCATGACAACAATTCGAATGGTCATAGCGTTGGCTGCTTCAAGAGGATGGCCGATTTATCAAATGGATGTCAAATCAGCATTTCTGAATGGGCATCTCAAGGAGGAGGTATATGTGACACAACCACCAGGGTTTGAGATACCGAATTCAGAAAACAAAGTTTGCAAGCTGAAGAAGGCACTATATGGTCTAAAGCAAGCACCAAGAGCTTGGAACAAGAGGATAGACAACTTCTTACGATCAATCGACTTTAAGCAATGTGCTTCGGATGCAAGTATGTATGTCAAAATGAAGGACGGGAAACAAGTCATCATTATCATTTACGTGGATGATCTAGTACTTACTGGTGACCATGAAGAGTGCATTGGCCAAACACAAGAGTGTTTGAAAACTGAGTTTGAAATGACAGACTTGGGGATTCTACACTACTTCCTTGGAATTGAGGTTTGGCAAACCTCGGACGGCATCTTCATGTCACAAAGAAAGTATGCAACAGAGATCTTGAAGACCTTCGGGATGATGGACAGCAAGTCGAAGTCGACTCCAATGGAGTCAAACTGCAAGCTATCCCAAGAAGACTCATCACCAATGGTTGACATAAGGAAGTATAGACAACTAGTAGGAAGTCTAATTTTCCTATGCAACACTAGGCCGGATATTTGTTTTGCAGTCAATGTGGTGAGTCGATTCAGCAACAAGCCGAAGGAGACTCATTGGAAAGCTGCTCTACGTGTATTAAAGTACATTGTGGGTACTTTAAATTATGGAATCTTCTACAAGCCAACAATTGACCAACTTAGTGGATATTGCGACTCCGATTGGGCTGGAGATAGTGATTCCAGAAAATCAGTTTCTGGATATTGTTTTTCAATAGGATCTGGAGCTGTTTCATGGAGTAGTAAAAAACAACCAACAATGGCACTATCTTCAACGGAGGCAGAATACAAAGCAGCATGCATAGCGGCATGCGAGGTAGTTTGGCTAAGAAGAATCCTTATGGATGTGGCAGTCCCAATAAGGACGGCAACGGTATTGAGGTGTGACAATCAGAGTTGCATGGCCATTGCCAAGAACCCCGTATTTCATGCACGTACTAAACACATAGAGATTCAGTATCACTATGTGCGGGAGCTAATAAATGATGAGATTGTGGAGCTTGAGTACTGTCCAACATCAGAAAATGCTGCAGATATCTTCACAAAGGCGCTTGGAGCAGAACAGTTGCAACAACACCTTCGACGACTAGGTGTTGGCCCAATTCCAAGTGAACTCAATGGGTTGATCATTGAGGGGGCGTGTTAGATATAATCAATGATCAGCCCCAAGTTGTAAATCTATCCCCATATGTGCTCTTAGAGTGCACATTTTGTGATAGCGCCCCAAATGAGGAGCGGCTAGTGTGGAACTCGACCATATGGGTCGATAAGGTGTTAATCTAGGAAACCGTAGATGCGTAGGACACAATATATTTAGGAAAGAGAGAAATAGATAAAAGGATTGGCTAATCAAGTCAGCTAGAATATTTTGTGGGCAAGTTACGATGTACTTAGTCTTGAAGTATGCGTCATTGACTTCAAGATAAGTATTATCTAGCACTAGCCTGTACCTAGGGAGTTGGGTCATATTAAATGACAAGTCAGTTGACAGAAAAGGAATATCTCCACTACTGTCAACTGACTTGCACATTTATACTAAGACCAAACATAGATTATAAGTCACTTTTCTCACACAGTGGTGAGATTGATCATTAGTCCCCACTAATTTTGTAGTGAGCCGGTCCATATCCTATCTAAGCTCTAAGGTGTGAACGCATGGGAAAACTACCATTTTGAACTACTCTCATATGTAATAGAAATTCTGTTTTCATATATCCATCTCTGCAGTTGTAACTCTATATACCTATCTACTCGATTCTCAATATTTCTAATACTATCTAGGGTTGGCTACAATCGGTCAAAGGATGCAACCTGCTAATCCACCCAGAATTGATTTAGCCAAATCGGACACGAACTGGATCAGTTAGCTAGCTAGCCCAGCCTAGAGTGACTACAATCGAATTGGAGTAGAGTAAACTGGTCTATTCCAATTTTTCCTAGTCAAATTTGGCATGGATTTGCCGATTGAGTTGCCGATTATAATTTCGAATGGCAATAGGATTGCCACACCTACTTGAAGTGGCTATTGTGAGTCGAGGGACAGAGTTGATTGGTCTTCCCAAACCTTGCCTAGTCTGATTGAGCACGGTTATTGCCGATCTGAATTCTTAGTGTTGATTTTATCTTTGATCCTGCATGAAGTGGCTATAGCAAATAGAGAGACAGAGTCGGATGGTCGTCCTGAAAGTTTCTTAGCCGAATTATGCACAGATGAGGTCGATCAACGTGTCGATCACGGGTGAAGCACGAAAGGTGTCGATTAGGTCAAGACTCCACTCTAAATGGCTACGACCATAGAAAAGGGGTACAGCCAGCTGGCCTACTTGAAGAATGGTCTAGCTCAATAGAGTGCAAGTCGGCAATGTATCTAAATTCTCTTCATAGAATGTGATCTTGATAGTTGCCGATCAGGAGATTTCTGTTCGACAGAAATTTTGAGTCTGTTCTAACAAATCTAATCAACTTGAAGTCTTTAGGAAGTGTATAACGAGAGTGTTGGTGAAGAAAAGCAATGGTCGGCAACAAAATGAAGAACCTTCGATTTGGTACCAGATGTTGGAAACTAAGGCCATCAGTGTGGAATGCAAACAACATTTAGGTTAAAGAGCAGCAAGTTGGTGTAAACAACATCAACAAGAAGAACAAATTGAGAAACCAAGACAACTAAAACTGAAAACTTGAGAGAGAGAGAGAGAGAGAGATTATGTCATCATCTTCGAAGGTCAAATATGACCTATGAGACCAAAAATATTACATTTCACGTGATATGTGTGAAAGTGAGTAGTGACTCTCGATGTTCAAGAACTTTACCAATGAATGTTGCAATCGAGAGTGCACATTGTGGTTGTGAGAGAAATTCATGCAAGGATTGGGCTCAGTCGAAGAGATATGGTAGCATGGTCGAATATTATCAAAGGTTGAGCATTGTATCAAAGTGTGATACTCAAACTCGGCTTGTTTGGGGCAAAGTGTGCATAGCCGACCACTCTCATCACTTGTGCCCCAACGCCCCATCTCACATCGCAATGCATGTGAGCTAAGTCACATGGAAGCAATGGTTCGAATGGAAGATAATGGGATGGGCTCTAACATGTATCGATGTGTACGGTTTCCCCGTTCTGCGAAGAAATGGTTTTGTAGTTAGGTGCAACATGTGCAGTATAATGTGTGAAGTGTGAGCCTCCACATTTGTCCCATGTCATGATACATTGGCGTTGCAAAAAGGCCTCATTTATAGAGGAATCTTGTGATGCATCATGAAGCAAGTGTCTCGCATCCCATCTACCAAACCATTTTTCTATATCTTGATCCAACTAAAACACAAAATTTTGCTTTTATTCGTCTTTTGGATCTTTTCGCTTGCTTCCCATGCAATTCTAGGAAGTCGATATGAGGGACTCTTTTGAACCTTGCATGTATTCAACAACCCTTTCCATGGCCATGATCTCAATGGGAAGCGATCAAGTCTCAAGGAAGAGGAGAGTGTAGAGAGAGGCACAATAGAGTAACTATATTATTCAAAACACAGAGTTACAAAGAATGGCGGCAACAACAACTTTGAACTAGGTTACAAGTTCAATTATATACAATTAAGCTAGGGCAACTGCCCTTTAGTCTAATTACAAAAATGTCCTAAACCTAGTCTATCCAAGTGGGACAGTGTGAATACGACCAATATGCACCCATATTCGACACTCCTCGCCTCTCTCATAACCCACTCTTTTGATAATCTCCTCTCCTCTCTCATAGAGACGTCTCTTTGTCATTTTAGGTCTCTTCTTTCTTGTACTTATTTGAGGTTTATTGTAGAATCTTATGAACCTCTTTTCATATATGAGCCTTCCTGTCTACATGATATCATCAACCCATTAATCTACCTTCTTTGATTATCACCTCCCTCATCTCTCATCATTGATTTTCTTTGGCATGCCCACTCCCTTCCCTCTTGTGCTTATGCTCTTTCTTAATCTCATACATGTCATTATGGTGCCCATAGTATCATGAGTTGTGTGCCTTGAGACGCTTTGTGGTGGGGTTGTGCGAAGCAAACTCTAGCATAACAATGTTTTCTAGGAGCACATTTTATTGTAATTATCTGTGTGAATTATCTAGGTACACTAAGAACTAGATTATGAAATTTGGCTAGTTCTCAAGTGTAAACGTTAGATATTCTTATGACATAATCATACTCATGTGGATGTCTATCACTAGACTCAAGCAACCACATTTAATGTGATAGTCCCTTGAGGACTTGTATATAAAGCCCACTTGACTTCTTGTGTTTAGTTCATGATTTTTAGTTTTCTCTTCAATGCAAAATAATTTGTCATCCCCCCTCTTATGTACACACTTATTCTCACATATGGACTACACTTCCGCACCCATGTCTTCAAGAGTTAGCATTCTTTACACCCTTATACCCAATGAAGAGAGAAGAAAATTGGAGTCTCACTCACAAAAGTGAATTTTTATTGACTATAATTACAATGGAAACATTGGCTATAGACTATGGGACCCTAAGACAAGACAATTTGTTCAAAGTTTGGACATTATTATTAGAGGTGTGCAAGAAGATGAATCTGAGAGAGAATGCACTCTGCCTTTCCGGGAACATCGCAAACTTCTTTGAAGATTGATTTGTTATGATGTTATGGTGGTATATGGAGGACATAGAGGTGGTCAAAATGGGCCAGAGGGAAGATCATCTTGAGCTATTGTTTGCGCAATCTTAGATTATAGGAAAAGTTGTATCAATCTTAACTGGTACCAAGGTGTACTTAAAAGGTACACATTTATTTGTATCCGAAGATCGAACCCCAAAGGATCAAGAATGAAGAAACAAGCCTATGAAACTAGAAATGGAACTCAAAATGCATAGGAAGTGGTGAGTTATGCTACCTCAAGGTTGAAAATCATGTTATAGAATTGTAAAGGATGCCCATGGGTAAAAGTTTTGCCTAATTAAGTGATGTGACTCGCAACTTGGATATTATATTTCTCATTGAAACTTGGGAACATGAATTTAAGCATATACCTTATATTGATTGGTACATTATAAAATCTATATGGCCCCTCACTAGAAGTAATATTGGGCGAGGACGACTAGTGTGTATTTATGATGGGAGCTTGGAAAACTACATATGAGTATGTAAGTATGATGAATACAAAAGATATATCTGCCATGTTGGTACATTCCTCAAAAGATTGGAAAAGTGTTGGTTACGGAAGTAACACATATTTATTGTGAGGACTTTGAAAAGTAACATCCAACTACTATAATTAGTATGAACTAGATCATGATGATCCTTTTTCTAGTGAATGTGGTGATATTCCTACAAATGAGAAGATTGGAAAATTGTTGGTTATGGAAGATTTCAATGATAGGGTTGGATCACCATGTTGATGATAATGTAATGGTGTCAGATTTGATGCGTCAACTCAAAAAGATTGTACTATGTTGATTAGCATAGGTTTCTTAGACACATACTTAAATGCACAAACTGGCATATTCTCAAATGTATCCATGCATTTCTTATGAGAAAAGTTTTGACATGTCTTTTAGCCTTAGTAAAGAGTTGGAAACAAATTTGGAGTGATCTAAGGATTTCATTGTCAAGGTAGGGTATCAATATATTTGTCCACATGTAGGTGGACATCATATGCTTAATTTCCCATTCCACGCTTGGTTTTATGAAGAATGCAAGGCTCATCTCAAATTTCTCAAGATTGCAAAAGATAAAAAATGAGAAAAACCCTAACGTTGTATTGATATAGAAGAATGTGAGGGAGGTGCAGAATGCAAAAGAAGAAGAAAACCCCAAATGTTTAAACTCAAAACAACCTTAGCATGGAGACAACTTAAGGGCAAAAAGGAATATGTAATTGGCAAATTCATGGATGAAGAGATGGAACAATATGTACATAAACTTTATATGCGTGATGGGATAATGCCTATGACATTGAGTATTGAAACAACATATACAACATGTATTTATTTAAGATGTTAATGGAGGGACAAAAAATATGTCTAATGGCAAAGCAGTATATGCAACTTTAATGGCAAGTGAACTCTTGAAATGGATAAGACCACAAACTCGCCAATGGATAACAACATACTATCAAGCAAGGTTTCATGGAAGATTGGCTCATGCATTGGATTAAACCAATCTATAATGGAGGAGTTAAAAACTTGGTATCCAATCATCAAACTATCATGGTTAGATCAGTTATGGCCAAGTTATATAGCACTATCATGGAACAAAATATTAGCCCATGGATTGAACATCATCACAAACAAGCACTTGATCAAGAAGGCTTTAGACCATAACATTAAGATCATTCATTTGGTTACACTAAGAGTTATACTAGAAAGAAAGTCGACTTCGAGGGAAAATGTTGTATTGTTGTTTTGTGGACTTCACGAAAGCTGGTGTTGTTTTATTGTCACATAAATTGGATGATGTGCAACACTTATTTAATGTATTGGATACATTTTGTGATATTCGTTGGCTAATTGTTAACATAGACAAAACAAAAATGATGGGAATAAAGGCAATACAACCAAGACACTACCCAACATTTACAAACAAGGATAACCAATATAAGTAGTGAAAAACTTAAAAATCTTTGTATTAATGTCACATCAACAAATAGGTGGAATGCATATTATAACTCTCGACTTCAAGCGGGTTGGAATAGTGATTATATGTCCAAGAATCAATGCAACCAAAGGGATACTCGAGGATGGGAGGTGAAGTTGTGGTTATTCAATCCTATGGTGGTCCAAGTGTTGCTCTATGGAGTAGAAGTGTAGGGAAGCGCTATCTCACTTGGTGCATGGAATGAAATAGAGAAAATCCAAATTTTGTTCTTACATAGACAATTTGGGGCAAAATCATCAACATCCCATCCTGTCATGTTGTTATAAATAGGTGTTTGGCCCATAGAGATACTAGCCATGCAAAGATTATACAGGTATATCGCAAAACTCAAGAATATGCCTGACCATAGATTGCCAAAACAAGTTTATAAAATAAGATGCAAGGTACAAAAAGCTAATAAGAGCATAATCCTCTCATTTGGTTGGGTGCTTGACATTATGAAAGGGTTTAGGAGATGGGGGTAAAAGATCTAATGAAGATCTCACATGATGCATTGAGGTATATGATCACCGAGGATATATTATTAGAGGCATTAGGGATGAAGTGACAGGATGTTAAAATGTCAAAACTAGAATAATAGATTTCAAACATTAACCCCCCCCAATACAAGGGAGAAATGTCCGAATGTATCCAATCCATCTCACCCCATGAGCCTTGGTTCTCGAAGAGCCTTAACACTTCTTTGAACTCACTCACACAAGCTAGGTGTTGAGTTAGCATCATGGCATCATGATGGAAATATGAAGATATGCAATGAAAACCTAGTGGAGGATGAACATCACTTATCGCATGCTCAATATATAAGGTAATTCGTGAGAAAAATGATGGCTTGTTAAACGGGCATGATAATGTGAGACAAAAATTCCATTAGTCAAGCATCAACCTAGAGCTCCACACTTCTTGTGTTCTGAAGGATAAGAGAAATGCTATGCTACAACATGTGATTTAGATTAAACTACTACGAATTAGAGGCAAGATTAAAGCATGAATTATGAGTGTGAGTGAGAGAGAGAGAGAACAAAGAAGAATGCAATAGAAATTTTATCGTCCATGATGAAGCCAAAATTGGCGATTTTTGCCAAAGTAGTGGCATAATCGACTTCAAAAAGTGTTACCTTCTATGGTCTATCCTATGCGATATGAGCTTATTGTGGGAAGAGACATCCATCATACAATTTCGAATGTGCAAATGGTCAGTGGATTGAGCAAAGGAATCAAAACAAGAAATTGTAATGATACAACAAGATATAGAGAGCGTGTATAATCATGTAAGTTGATCTTTTGTTGCCCAACTAATGTCTCCTATGGGTTTGGTGCGTTGTCATGTTAAATGTTTCGACTTTACTCAGCATAATTAGAGAAACCCTCCCTACACTCAGAAATTAAGGCAGTTCAATCCACTCAGAAATTAAGGCAGTTCAGTTCAATCCACTCAGAAATTAGCAGAGACGTGAGTGAGATTAAAGACATAGATATCGAGATTGCAAACAGACCAGTTCCAGGGCAGTTATTTTGGAATATATATATATAACAGCATTTGTGTAAATAACAACAACAGATAAAAGAATCAATGAATGATTTGATCAATTTAATTGGTTTCAACTTTGGTACAAAAATGGAGTACGAAGCTCCCTGATCAGCGAGCATCGTTTCCATGCGAAGAAAGCATCATCGGAGACCTTCATGTCTACAAACAGTCAACAATTTGTTGACATTCTTTGTCAGAACATCTGGTAAGTTAGATGATACATAACCACAGGTAGGAAATTTTGGCCATCTCTTCCAGTTCTCTGTCTTTTCTGATTATTCTGAGATGAATTTTTAAAGCTTCTATGGCATCCTTGCATGTCCAGCATTTCACAAACAAAGATTATATAATAAGTTCCATATATTCTACAGCTTTCAACACCACCACGAAGCACACTCACTATTCATGTTCAAATTTCAGAACCATTCTGAACTGGCCTTCAAGAGGAAAAACGCTTTCGTTTTACCTCCCATCCTTCTGCATCCTCCATTGAAGAAGGAAACCCAGGCAATCGAGGTTTACTTCACATCCTTTCTTTAGGATTATGTCACAGGAATCTGCCATGAAAGGCGGATTGGCTGATGCTTCTCTTTCTGGCTCTTCTTCTTGATTCATTACGATGTCTTCTTCCGCACGTCTGACAGTAATCCAATCACAGTGCCGAGGAACGATTACAGAGGGAGAACATACAGAAACTGAATTTAAGACCAGGGAAGAAAGGCCACATCGCCAGCTTGAGCTTTCATCTTCGTCTCCATCTTCTGTTAATTTATCGGAGCACCGATCGTCCTCATCGCTGCTCTCGCTGTCAGTTACCTGAAAATCGAGAGTACTTCTAGGAGAAGGCTGCGGCTGCTCACAAAAACGAAATTGATCATCTAATGATGGCGATGACAGGTGAGAGGAAGCTTCACTCAGAAGAAACGGATGACGAAGCAGTTCCGAAGCAGACCATCTCATTCGAGGATCTCGTTGGAGGCATTTGGACAAGAAATCACGGCATTCTTCAGACAGGTCCTGGGGGAGAGGAAGATCTTCCTCGGTGCACGCAACCTTGAACAGCAAATGTTCCAGAGAACAATTGGAGCTTACGGAAGGCGTCCATGGCGGGCTTCCCTGTATCATCTCCACCACAGTGCATCCCAAGGACCATATATCAGAAGCGAACCCTTGCTCTATGCCTCGAAGTACCTCAGGAGCCATCCACAAGGGTGTTCCTGTAGGGGAAATATTTCCCGTTTCTTGTTTACCAGAGCTCGACGGCTCCTCCGTTTCCTCATCAAATATGGGATGCCTCCAAAATTCCTGTTCTGAATTCGACTGTTTTACCGTTTCTGGCCCATAGACTGGCTGTTTCGGGGATGCCTTCTCAGAGCTGAGCCGTTTCGCTGATTCCTTACCAGGATTGAGCCGTTTCCATGTCTTCTGACCCGATTTCTTGAGCCGTTTCGCAGCGCCAAAATCAGCAATCTTTACACCACTCGACCCGACCAAGATGTTCTGGCCTTTTATGTCGCAGTGCACTATTTCATGCTCGTGAAGGTAAGCCAACCCTTCAACAATGCTCCTTGTAAATCTCCTAACCCTGCTTTCAGCAAGTTTTCCTCCTGATTTTCTTGCCAATTCAGCAACGCTGCCTCCTTCCATGTATTCCAGGAATAGGTTGCGAGACGGCACTCCATTGTCCGAGGAGATGTCGCTACCAAGGAAGGAGAGAATACAAGGAGAGTTGAGCGTTCTGAGGATGGAGAGCTCTGATTCGATGGCAAGAAGCTCCGGTGCCGAAGGAGAGGAGATGGAGGTGGATTTCACCGCGAAGAGGAGATCATCATCGAGGTTCATGGCGAGAGAGACTGTGGCGAAGGAGCCGTGGCCGAGAGGAGAGCCACGAATCCATCTTCGGATGGGGGAGGAAGAAGCAGGTGAAGATGCCATGGCGAAAGGAGACAGGAGAAAGAAAACGGAAGGGAGGTTAAGGCATGATAAAAAGGCGTATGTCTGCACAGGAAATTGGCGATGGAGGTCTTAGGAACGCAGAGAAAGACAAATCGAGAGAGACACAGACAGACAGACAGACAAAAAGAGAGAATAGAGGAGGCGGAGAAGGAAGAAGAAGGAATAGGCGTGTGAGGAGCTCTTCTGTGTTTTGTCTGCGATAGCGATGGCGATGGCGATGGCGAAGCTCTTCCTTCGGCCTGTTTTTCTACGCACAGATAAAACTAGACAGAGAAGAAGAAGAAGAAGAAACAGCTTATATATATATATATATATATAATTATGAGAATTTAAATCATTTTTATTACTATTATTATTAAGTTAATATTATTAAGCAATTATTATTGTATGTAATATTATTGATAAAAAAGCGGCATTTAATTAACGCGGAAAATAGTTCTCTAAATAAGTAGGGAATTCCAGTTTCCATTTTCCTCTCACTAGAAATAATAGGAATTAATAAAAAAAGAAAAGCCCGACAAGAAGAGAGAGAGAGAGAATCCTAAATCCCGCCATAATTTAGCGCTCTTTTTTATTAACTCCTTTTTAATTAGCAGCCGTTCCTGCGCTAATCAGGTCTTAATCGCGCTGGCTGTTCTTCCCCGTCATTAAGCGATTAGCGCCCTAATCACGCGATAGACAAACGGCTGCCATTGGCCTAATCAGAAAAGCGGAGCGGCTTCATCATAGGAATCCAATCGCCTTTCCTTTTTCTTCGTAATGGCTCTCTCACTCTCTCTCTCTCTCTGCTGGATTTTCTGGCTGACCTTCATTCATTGGTCGAAGTATTAGCGCCTAATCAGGCCTCCCACTAATCGCGTTCCCTAAGGGCCTAATCCTGGACTTAAGCTTAATCAGACGCGTTTAAGCTTAATCAGACGCGTTTAAGCTTAATCAGACGCGTTTAGGCTTAATCACTCTGCCCCGACAACCACTCCGCTCCTTGCGCGCGCGCGGGGGCGGGGGGGAGGGGGCCGCGAATGGGGCCGCGCCACGTGGCGAATGCCCATTGGAATACAAGCCTGCGGCGTATCTTTTCGTTTATTTTATTTTACTTTTTCTCTACTGATTTTATAATTATTTATTTATTTTTTGGGGGGGGGGGGAGAGGGGCTTCTAACGAAAACTTTAGGAACCCCTCAATTCCTTGAAAAGTCCCCCAAATGTGTATGTGTATGTGTATGTGTATGTGTATGTGTATGTGTATGTGTATGTGTATGTGTATGTGTAAATATTTGTGTATGTGTATGTGTATGTGTATGTGTATGTGTATGTGTATGTGTATGTGTATGTGTATGTGTATGTGTATGTGTAAATATTTGTGTATGTGTATGTGTATGTGTATGTGTATGTGTAAATATGTATCTATATAGAATGCTTCTTCTTCTTCATCATCGTCTTCTTCTTTTTTGTCATTCTTAATTACTTGCTCCTCCTTCGTACATGAGAGAAAGAAAAGGCAACCTTGATGTACGTCTCTCGCCTCTCGCATGGATGTACATTGTGAATCTCGATCCTTCGAATAAAACACGTTTCGTTGGTCCTTTGTAAAAATATATATATGTATATGTACATAATCGCAAAGCGTCCGATTATATTAGTTCCATCCATTTCGAAAACTAGCGATTGTTTTGTAAAAACCAAAGGCGATTTTATTTTTTCTGGGTTACACTCACATCCTAAGTGTCGATTTAAAGGCATAATTATGAGGCTTTTAGTGCTTATATTTCTATTGTGTTGGAACTTGGTCTCCATTTGAATAGCCAAGAATAAATACTTTGCTCGAACAAACCACTTCAAATTTGTACAGTTCCAAAATCGGAATTGTTTGACCTTGGCGATGGAAAGGGTATAGAAGATAGTCCAAACCCTTCCCATTGATGACATAAGGGCTTAGCATGACCACTTACCCATTCTCTCTAGATACTTCCCATTTGAATTTGCACATTTAGTTGTCTGCGCTTTTTATTCACTCATTGGGGCTGAGTTTGGTTGATTGAAGGCTCGTGCTTCTCACTTCACTATAACACATAAGTTGTATAACTTGTGAAGTACAACATGAAATGTTGTTTCTTACACATATTTGGATATTATTGTAGAATGTGGTTCTTATTTGGTATGTTGATCGATTCTAAAGGATGCTCTCCTCAAGACTCCCCCATAAAAGGAACCCTTTATATGTTGACACTAGGCAAAAGGACCTCCACGAACGTAGATGACTAGATATGCTATATACAAAGGCTCAAGAATGATAATGATAAAAACTATGTAAATAAAATATCACACACTATCGAATCCATGAGAACTTATTCCTAACAAGGTTTAGGGATGCTTGGTATTGATTTCTTTAGAGTCGTCTTGGTATCTGTATGTAGCCTTCTATCAGTTGTATGAATACGGAGCAATTGTTTTTTTTGAGGCGCGTGCATGAATAGTGAAAGAAGACGACATTGACGCCAATCTTTAGGTACATTTAGTATCGATTTAGCAAGATATCACCATTTAG
The DNA here is from genome assembly GCF_043228905.1 of Azolla caroliniana. Taxonomy (NCBI): domain Eukaryota; kingdom Viridiplantae; phylum Streptophyta; class Polypodiopsida; order Salviniales; family Salviniaceae; genus Azolla; species Azolla caroliniana. Next base: position 3,172,047 of record NW_028230448.1, on the reverse strand, counting down.
TTTATTTTGTATGGTCTAAAAGAATGCAATCCCAAGGTCACAAATGAGGAGGCGCTTTATATTTCTTAAGATAGAATAAACATAAAGGGCATTGTGCTTTCTACTTCATTTCATTCCGTGAGCACTAAGCATGTGAAAGCTAACCATAACGACATGATTTAGAGTTCGTGGAGCTCTTAAAACCCGAAACTCTTCGATCAAAGCTTAACACGTCCGTGGTGATCTTGGAAAGTACTATGAAACGTAGAAATATAATGCACGATTTATATATTACAAGAAATAAGTATAATAATGGACATGCAATTAAGGTGGATTTAGGGTTCAGGGTCCTTATTTTTCAAAGGTTAATGTACTAGCATTATTAAAATATTATGCATGCAATTAGGATGGAAAGAAGAAGGGGAAAAAAAAGTCATATCTTGGTTTTAAAAGATTAATGATGTAATAACATAAAGTATGTTGATCATTCTTTAAGCACATACAATAATGAAAAGGTATGGAATAGGAAGGTGCCATCGAAATGTGGTCTTATTGTCGGGATTTGAAAGATGTCACGGCGAGCAAGAGGGCCTATATTTGGAGATTTAGTCATTGCATTGTCAAGATAAACGTTGATGACAAAGAAGAAGTTCTTTGTTGTCTCTACAAAGGTGAATGTGTGCTATGAGACCAACTTGATATGTACATATACATTGTATAGTTTGTTCATGTGATCGGTTAGGGAAACCAATGCATATGTCCGACAACAACTTGATCAAAGAAGGCTTTGTCTCCTCAATGTTTGGTAGAGTATATCAATTGAAACCAAAACACGAAACATAAGGAAACATTGTCCCATATACGTGAATATGGTTAACCAAAATATAGACATAGTAGGTCCCATATCATGATAAATCACGTTTCATCAAAAATAGCCAATAGATGCTACTTTCAAAGATATCCAAATTTGGTTTCACTTTATCATGACATCCACTACAGATATCCAAATTTGGGTTGACTTCTATGTTGCCATTTGGGAGCATTCACTAGCCATTTTTAGTGTACCTCCAAAGTTTAGATGTTACGGCATACAAAGTATACCTTTTGTGTTATGTTGGGGCATGGACAACAAGTTTTATACACGAAAGCAATCAATACATATATGGTGCCATGAGTGGCACATGTCTACATCCAAACTATTGGGTGGACCACAGGCTGATGAACATGTGTTCGGTATACAAGACTCGACGAGCATGCATTTGAGCGTAGCATTATTTACCACCAACATGGCTAAAATGTGGCTTGCACACATATATTAAAAAACATGTGCCACATATAATTCCAAAGAGCATTCGAGGCTTGAGTCGAGCACCCGAAAATAGTGACACATAAGAATAGCATGGCAAGTAAAGCAAACCAAGAGAGCGCACATACATTTCAAGCAAAAGTGAAAATTACATTAGGGGCCTTTCTCTCCGGATGAGAGCTAAAAAGAGTTAGAACTATAACTTTAATTAAGATATCTATTCTTTATTTTTTAAAGATGGTGAGGATTAAATTGTATGACTTTCATGTTGTTATGGAAAGGGATAGATAGTTTTCCGTTACCAAGGGCATGGCAAGGATCGAACCTCCAAGCCAACAGGAGAGAGAGAGAGAGAGAGAGAGAGAGAGAGAGAACTAGACTAGTCATGTATGAAACCACCTTAACCATGAAGAATTTTCTATTTGTCCCACATGGTCTTCCTTGCCACTCTCAAATCCCACTCTTCCATGTGATTTGTCCCCCTCTTTCCTTTTTTATGTCTCTCATGCTCTAGAAAAACGTGAGTCTCTTGTCATGACTCACAACTTGCCCTCTAAACTTGGAGCTCAATCTTTTTGTCTCCATGTGTGTGGACGATTTTACCACAGTGACAAGGATTTAAAGGCTTCCTACTTATGGAAAATTTCACCCCTCTCATTATTGGAGTATGCGCTCTTTAAAAGTCAAGGGACAAAACAAAGTGGTTGAACCCGGTTTAGGAATGCTAGATAATGAAATTGGAATTCCAGCTTGAAATCATCAATGTTAACTTAAAATATTAAAACAGTTCGAAGTGCACGATTGTTTTTAAAGTTTGTCTGCTAATAAACTTGGATACTTTACCAAAAATATTCCCCCCATGGAGAGATAAAACAATCTATAGTTCAAATCCGTGCCCCCCATATAGAATAATATTAGCATTGACAAGTATTCTTGGGCCTATTGTCATTTCATTTTGTTACGCATTCCATACAAACTAAGAAGGGTCAATCAATTAGGTTAACTATTTTCTAGCAAAACATCACTGCTAACATAAGTTGGATATGCACATGTGAGGGGGGGGCAGTAAGCATCTTGTATATCGTCAATCAATTGTGGTATATATGTATACATAATAAAGAGGCAAATGATATTTATTCTTCCAAGTACAAAATAATGGTGTTGATTGACGAAACGCAACGTCCGAAATCATTTGAGACCATGAAATAGAGAAGAAGAGAAACGACTTTATGACAATTAAGTTGATAATTTGTCTCCTTTTCAAGTTTTCGTTTGGAAGTCTCATCAATGTCATTGATTGGTGAGTTAACTAACAAGATGTGAATTGCACGAGACCAAATGAGAAGTAAATTCCAAGACATGAGCCAATTTGTTGGTATTGTCTTCCTCGTTCATCTTTAGTACATGTCCAACAATGATGCATTCAATTGATTTTTGTAAAACATGAGCCAGTTTGTCGGTATTGTCTTCCTCGTTCATCTTTAGTACATGTCCAACAATGATGCATTCAATTGATTTTTGTATGTTTCTCCTTGATTAGGGGGTGAATAAAAAGAAACTCGGAGTGAACCTTATCCCCAATCCCTCAATCGATGCGCAAATGTGCAATCTGTTGTTTTACTTGTTTAATTTCAAGCGTTCACTCAATTCGCTCATGTTGTTTAGACCATAAATCATTGCGCACAAACTAAGCCATCATCATGTATGTTATATGGAAATGTATATGATGAATAAACCATCTTGCCTATACTTTTATGTCAAATTTGTTGAGAATATCACATACGGTAACATCATATTCTCTTTTTTCTCCATAGATCTCCCATTCTCATATCACAAGCGACAATAACAAGATTGTATGTGTGAAAATGAAGTGTACAAGTTGTTCGATAGACAAGGTCGTCCACGTCATCCTCGTTATATTTCGTGAGGCCGATGCTCCTAAATCCATAAGATTTATAAAAAGTTCCCATGTGGTTTTAATACTTTCTTGGTGGCCAGCTATGTCTATAACATAAAGTGGTGGAAGGGAGAATTGCATTAAATGGTGAATTGTGATGAGACACATTACCAAGGAGTTCTTTTAGTGAGCATATGAAACAAATTCCATTTCTAGACCCAACATATGGTGTATTTACTTTACCTAGCTGTTTATTTGGTCAAAAGGATTTGAGTAGCTATTAACACGTGCCATGATTTTGAACCATTGCTCTAAGAAAAGCAAAGCATGAACATAGAAAAGAAAACACTACAATTGTAAATTTTCGAATAAAACAATATTGATCCATAGTTGCTTTGAGCCATTCCTTTACTTTAGAGTTTAGTAGAAACGGGAAAGTCTATATGTTTGGTTGCATATTCTTACACATATCTATATGAAGAAATCATTGCGCCCTACTTTCATTATGGCCAAGGACATCAAAGTGTTTCACATATTCGGCATCATCAGGTGTTCCAATTAAGTTTCAAGCACATTAGTTTTTTGAAGGAATCCTAAAATCCTAGAACGTTTATCAATCAAATCATAAATCCAACTTGTTTTCGACTATGCCATCAAGAAGTTATTGCTTAAAAGCATTTTGAACAAGTTGTTTTGGTCATGCCCATTTTAAACTTATAAATTGAAATGATTGTTTTTGCTCATATTCACAATCCCCAAATATAATGCGTGTCTAGAACTTGTCGTGTTTGTCACAATACTTGTACAAAAAAGCGAACTATTGCAAAGTTGGATGTTAAGTAAGTTGAGGTTTAACTGCAACGCATTATTGAAAACACATCCTAATGGTAGCGTACCATTCAAAGTACAAAGTAGTCAGATATGGTGTGTAAAACAACCACCTTTCCAAAACAATAAATTAGAAACTTTAAATATCATTATGATCTAGACAGGACGATCAAATTCTTAGCTTGTATGTATTAGAATCTTGTGGGTTGTAACACATATTAACATAATATTCTATAATTCCAAGATTGTGTTTCCTTTATCATACCTTCAACAACCATACAATTGAACATTGAAGTGCAAACAAATATCCACATGTTTGAAGAATGGAAGCAAATTTTCATTATTATCGAATAACAAGATTAGTACATGTGGCGTCTTCAAGTAGTTACTAGTAGTGTATCGAAGAAGCAACGAATTTCAAATAACAACATTATTGCGCTTATGGCCATGCAAGAAAATGGACATCTTTAGCATGCAATATGTCATGAATTACAATATCAAGAAGTTGTCCATCGAGTAATTTGAATACTTATTTGAAATGTTCCACGAGGCTAATTATGTTTGTTTTAGTGCAACCATTGCAATGAGTTTGAGATCCCAAATTGTAACCAAATTTTTCCACAATTGCGTTAAGCTAAATGTAAGTATCACTAAAACACACATATGTGCACAAGCACGCATGATTCTCCATAATCCATGGGTTAGAAATGATAGTATTGCCAAGGGTATGGTAGCTAAAGTCACTCAGTTAGTTAAATGCTATAAAATCCTTTCTTTAAAGAAGTTTCTAAGAAAGTCGGTTGGTCAAGTCTATGATGTTAGTTGACATATGCAATCATGTTCACATTGGCATCTATATTTTTATCTGTTGTGGTGCTCCTTCAACATTTCAAGAGATTTAATGTTTATTAATAATTGAGGGCATTGACAATCAATAATGATCAAAAAGCAGTTGCAGCAAACTTTATGACGTCATTTGTTCTGTGAGTCAACCACTTACGATTAGTGACGTGTTATATAATAATCAAACTTTTATCATAAGGGTAGATATATTGAGGAATAGTCAATGGATTAGAAATTTGGTTGATGAGCTTCTTGGTTCAAGGCAAAGGAACTAGACATATCCATAAAAATCGAACATGAATGAAGCCAAATTCACACTAGTTTCAAGGGCAATGAAACAATAGCTCTTAAGTAAATCTTGCGTTCACATTGAATACATATTGAATTTAGCAATGAATATAAATTCGAACACAAAATGAAGAAAGCATTACCATAGGTAAAATTGAAGAAACAAGAAAATAAAGAAGTTTTACTAAATCGTAATCAGAATATAAAGAATCCAAGAATTGAATATTGTGATATTGATAGATATACAATTCACGGAACAAGTAATCGAATAAATGGATGAAACCTTAAGGCAAACAAAGAGTTTCACGTAAAATTCAACAATAATATACTTTACAAATGAAGCAATTAACATAATGTTCAAGTGCATAAATCACGTTGATTAAAGTCAAGAACACAACTCTTCCCCGCAAGAAGCAATTCACATATTAAATAACTTGCTTGTTGCTTATAAGGTTTTTGATTGATCATGTTCGTAGGGCCTCAACATCGGAAAGTGACCACTATTTGCATCGAAGATGAGTTCAAAAAAGGATTAAGGAACTCTACTATCTATTATGCTTTTATTATTGCAATTCAATCTTAAAGTCTAAGAAATGTTACGATTCATGTTATATTAGACTTATGAAGGAAATGCTTTACCAAGAGAAAATGTTTTATCTTGTTGAATGGAAAAACATCTAACCTCCAAACTAATTACTATCAAAGGTTGAACATGTGGGTGTATGCATTTATACGTACATTTATGTTATAGTAGCCTTCCCATCAAGAGTTCCATAGACAAACTTTGTAGTTTCTCTAACGATAGCTACACTTTACATGAGGAAACATGCAATGTGTTTTAAAACGCTAGCTCTGATTAACAAGGTTTGGGACACTCAAGGTACACATATTTCCTTCACAATATTAGATCATCCTATGCACATTGATTTCCAAACCACAAGTACAGATCGGGCTCATGTGCAACTTAGGCACACATGAGTATATGAGCTTGGTAGTACTTAAACCCAAAACCATCAAAATAATATGTTTATTTGTATTACATATACAAGGCCTGCGCAAACCAGGCGGTTCAATAACAGAGGACAAGGATGAGATTTTGCATATGGCAACACAATACTATCGCGACCTGCTCGCACCTATGCATATGCGGCAATACTATCGCGACCTACTCGCACCTATGCATATGATGGCTGAGGGGGCGCTGGCTTGCATTCACCCCAAGGTAACCCATAAGATGGAAGTTGTGCTCGATAGCCCCATTTCTCGATTAGAACTCTCGGAGGCACTTAGGGATTTGTGGAGAGGAGCATGCCCCGACCCCGATGGTCTCTCACGAGATTTTTTTGACATTCATTGGGAAACTGTTATCCCGTAATTGGAAGCCGGGATTCAGGAGATTTGGACCTCAGGAGCGATGCCAACTATCCTGGCTGAGGGGATGATCTATCTCATCCATAAAGCGGTAGGGCGAAGCCTCGAGCTGCGCCAATGGCGTCCAATCACAATCCTTAATACGATATACAAGATACTTGCAAAAGTCCTAGCTAGGCGGATAACAAGCTTCCTACTGGACATCATACATGAGAATCAAACAGGGTTTATCAGGGGTAGGTGTATCTTTGATAATGTGTTGCTTCTCTGGGAAGTTATGGCATTGGTAGATCGCGCCGTATCGAGCTCGGCTATTCTAATGTTAGACTTTGAGAAGGCCTACGACAAGGTGTTATGGCCCTTTTTGGAAAGAGTGATGAGAGCTATGGGCCTTCCCCAACAATGGAGGAATTGCACTTCTGCACTCTATCGGACTGCTACCAGTAGTGTGTTGGTATCTGGTGCTAGGGGCCCCGCCTTCCAACTACATCGCTTAGTGAGGCAAGGTTGTCCCTTAGCCCCATATCTCTATCTATTTGTAACCGATGCTTTCTATGCCTACTTACAAGCACCAAGCAGCGGACTGAGGGGATTGCCCATCCCCAATGTGACTGAGGATCTTGCGCTATTTGAATATGTCGACGATACGGTCCTTTTCTTGTGGGGCGATGATGCAAATTTGCGGCGAACTCAACATCTTGTTGAGGACTTTTGTCAGGCTGCTAGTGCCAAGGTCAATTGGGATAAAACCCAAGGCCTCTGGTTCAACGAACAAGAGAAGCCAAGGTGGCATCCCCATGCTGATTTTGCATGGGTCCCTGATGGGATGACATTCAAGTACCTCAGATTTATGATGGGGAGGGTAATCCCTAAGGGAACACAATTGTCCCATGTGCAAGCCAAACTAAGCAAGAAGCTGAACCAATGGAGCAAGTCTAAACTATCCTTCGTTGGTAGGGTTCTTATTGCGAACCAAGTGATGCTCGCCACCATGTGGCACTCACTCTCCTGCTAGAGTATGGACCCTTCCGGTTTGCACACGATTAAGACTACCATCATGGGGTGTTGAGAGACAAGCTCAACATCGGCCGGATCGGCTGAAGAAGCCGAGGACCGGATCGGTTGGGACCGATCGGTTAGGCCGAGTGCGTAAACCGGGAGGCCGTTAGGGAAGATATTCCATGAGGAATATATTTGGGAGTTAGTGAGGAGCTCTTGATGAGCATTGAAGTACTGTCAGTACTTCGGTCAGTCCTTCTAGGACTTGTATAAAAGTGTTCACTGAGCACGTCTTATGTACAAATTGAGTATTATTGTTGAATATAGTTTTTTGTGTTTCTCTCTCTGTCTCTCTTGCGTATACTGTGTAAGCCCAAGCTCTCCATTGAACCTGAATCTCCTTCCTTCTGTTCTGTCTTCATACTTGCTTCCGCACGCTACTTTTTACATGGTATCAGAGCGCGAGGGTTGAGAATCTCTCTGCAGCCGACACAGCTTGACGAAGAAGAACAAGAAGAACGATGGATAGAGGCATGGCGAGCTCGCTTCCAACAGAGAAGCTCGACAGAACCAACTACGCGTCTTGGTCCTACAAGATGCACCAGTACTTGCTCGGACACGACTACTGGAGTTATGTTGAAGGAGCTAATGACGCGGCACCCGAATCGACACACAGAGACTTCCCGTCGTGGGAGCAATTGGCGAGCAGGGTATTATACTACTTCGCATCGTGTGTGGGCGAACAACTATTGAGCTATGTTCGGGATGCAAAGACGCCGAAGGGTGCGTGGGAAAATCTGAGGAAGATTTTCGCCGCGAGCACCACAGCCAGGAAGCTTCAGCTCCGACAGGAGTTGAGCAACCTACGACAACGCGACTTGTCGGTGGCGGACTATACCTCGAAGATCAAGGATATCTGCGACTCCCTCGCCTCCATAGAGGTGAACATCGAGGAGAGCGAGATGGTCCAGATCTGTCTCGGAGGTTTGGTGTTGAAGTTCGGAGCGTTCCGAACGGCTGTGTATACCCGGGAGAATACGCCGTCCTTTTTCGACTTACAGTCGATGCTCCTGGTAGAGGAGAACCACGCGGGTGCGTCGACGAGCACGCACACCGACAGCAGAATGCTATACACGGAGCGAGATAGGCCCCGTGGACGTGGAGGACGAGGCGAGTCGGGGCGCAATGAAGGCGGCCGACGAGATCAAGGAAGAAGGCACCGAGGTGATGCCGACAGCAACTCCGGACCCTCTGGAAACAGGGGGAGTCGAAGCGATGAGAACCGGCAAGGGAAGGCCATCGCGGAGTGCTGGTACTGTGGCAAGAAAGGCCACAGGGAAAGCGAGTGCTGGAAGAAGCATGCCGATTTGGAGAGAACCGGTTCCGGAAATAGCTCCGGACATACCGACAAGGGAAATCGGCAGCGATCGCACTACGCCGAAGACTCCGGGAGAGCCGGAGAAGGGTCTGTCTTCGTGACGAGACACGAAGCAAACTCAATGAAACAAAGCACCCCGAGATCGGACGAGGTGTGGTACGTAGACTCCGGTGCGTCAAACCACATGACGAGCCATAAGGAGTGGTTCTCGTACCTTGAAAAACCGATACAACCTGGAGTAGTCGCAACAGGAGACGACACTCCGCATCCGATCGCGAATGTCGGAGAAGTTCCCCTTAGCCATGTCGGGCAGAAAGGGAAACTCATGAACGTGTTTCACGTCCCGACAATCACGAAGAACTTGGTCTCGGTCGGACAGATCGTCGACCAAGGGATGGAGGTTCGGTTTACACACCTCGGGTGCTTCATTGAGGAAGAAGGCCGTGTGATTGCGCAAGGGCGCAGAGACGGGAGGATGTTCATCCTCGACTCCACTGACGGCGGCACCACAATGTTCGCGAAGGGACAAAAAGCCGAGTCGGACATCGACTTGTGGCACAAGCGGATAGGCCACGTCAACCACCAGAGGCTTCAAGACCTGCAATCGAAACAGGTAGTGTTCGGATTGCCCAAATTTAGTGGCCGAAAGGCACAAATTTGTGAAGCCTGCCAGCTCGGGAAGCAACACCGACTTCCTTTCCCCAACGAGCGAAACCGGAGCCGGAACAAGCTCGACCTTATACACTCCGATGTATGGGGGCCGACACAAAACGTTAGTCTTGGCGGGAGCCGATATTTCGTCTCCTTCATCGACGACCACACGCGGCACACGTGGATCTACCTCATTGAGAGGAAGAGCGAAGTCTTCGACTGTTTCCGTGACCTCAAAGGGTTCGTGGAAACGGAAACGGGACGGAAGATCAAGTGCCTGCGGTCGGATGGTGGGAAAGAGTACTTTTCCGGTCAATTCAACGGTTATCTACAACAAATGGGAATTCGGCGCGAATTCAGTTGTAGATACACGCTAGAGCAGAACGGCGTGGCCGAGAGGAAGAATCGGTTAGTTGTGGAAGTGGCATGGGCAATGCTGGAGGAGAAGAGCTTGCCCAAGTTCTACTTGGCCAAGGCGGTAAGGACCGCGGTATACATCTAGAACCGGATTGGAGACAAAGTGTCGGCGCACGAGCTATATTTCGGAACGAAGTCGAACTTGCAACACTTGAGCGTGTTCGGTAGCATTGTGTATGTGCATATACCGAAGGAGAAAAGGAGGAAGCTGGACGCAAAGGCCGAGAAATGCATCTTGGTCGGTTACTCGGACGAGCAGAAGGGTTATAAGTGTTATAACCCTCGCACCAAACAAGCGCGTGTCAGCCGCGACGTTGTGTTTGACGAGTCTGCATCCTGGTACCTGCCCTCGACTACGAACCTCGACTCCAATCCGAGCTCTGACGATGAGGTCAGCGAGACCGAGATGCCTCCGGATGAGCCCGAAATCGAGACCCGCGAAGAGAGTCTGATTTCACTCCGGTTAAGTGGACCGATTGGACGACTGAGTCGGTACGACCAGTCCGATGAAGAGCCGGAGAGTAGTGGAGACTCGGCCGTGCATTCGCCGCGCAAGAAGCCGAGGAGACGGCTTACGCGCAAAGAGAAAGGGAAGAAGAAGGTGTCGGATTCCGGCACAGAAAGGAACGAGTCAGACCGACGCGAGTCCGACTCCGAGGGAACCGGTGACGGGTCTTTAAAGCTGAAGACCGCGTTGACCGAGAAGGCCTCGACATCGGCTAATGTGAGATTACGTCGATCTACCCGCCAGAAGAACCCAGTTGTGTGGTTCGGATACAACGAGTACATGGCGTATCATTATGCGTACATGACCTGTGTAGTGGAAGTGCATGAGCCGGAGAGCTACGCAGAAGCGGCTAAAGACGTGAATTGGCGTGCCGCAATGGAGGAAGAGATGCACGCATTGGCGGAGAACGAGACCTGGGACCTGGTTGACGCACCGAAGGGTGTGAAGCCGATCAGGTGTAGGTGGGTGTACAAGGTCAAGTACAACACCGATGGCTCGGTCAACCGATATAAGGCTTGGCTAGTGGCAAAGGGCTATGCGCAGAAACACAACATCGACTACGATGAGACGTTTGCGCCGGTCGCGAAAATGACGACCGTCCGTGTTTTACTCACAGTAGCTGCGGCGAAGGGGTGGCACTTACATCGGATGGATGTAAAGAATGTGTTCTTGCAAGGTGACCTTGAGGAACAGGTGTACATGGTACAACCCCCCGGATTTCACTCCGGAACGAACTCCTCGGCAGTATGCCGACTGAAGAAGTCCCTTTACGGACTGAAGCAAGCCCCGCGTGCCTGGAATGCGAAGATCACGCAACAACTGCGTCGGATGGGCTTCGTCACGTCAAAATTGGACTCTTCCCTGTTCATCCGGAAAGGTCGACTCGGACCAGTTAGTATTTTGCTATATGTTGATGACTTGGTCATCACCGGCGCCGACCTAGGAGAAATCGACTGCGTGAAGCTTCAGCTTGCGGCATCGTTCGACATGAAGGATTTGGGGGACCTTCATTACTTCCTCGGGATCGAAGTGATCCGTACCCCTGAAGGCATATTGATCAGCCAACGTCATTACGTACTGAGTATGCTCTTCAAATTCAGGATGGCCGACTGTAGTCCGTCTCGACTCCTCTGGACAGAACCATCAAGCTTCGTCCCGATACGGGAAAGATATGCAACCTGACGAGGTTCCGACAAATTGTCGGAAGCCTCATATACTTGACCATCACCCGACCCGACCTCAGTTATCCGGTCGGGGTGATCAGTCAATTCATGGCGCGACCTACCGAGGAGCACCTTCAGTGTGCGCAACGCATACTGCGATACGTAAGTGGCACTAAGGACCGAGGACTGCTATATCGGACCGGTGCAGCCGCGCAGTTAGTTAGCTACACCGATGCTGATTGGGCTGGCAACGCCGCCGATCGCCGATCCACGTCCGGATACGCGTTCTCCCTCGGGAGTGCTGCGATCGCGTGGAGCAGTAAGAAGCAGCCGACAGTTGCACTATCGAGCACCGAAGCGGAGTACCGAGGAGCGGCTGTCGCGACATGCGAAGCCATATGGTTGAAGCGGCTGCTTAAGGACCTGCAAGAGGAGGTGTCAGATCCGACGACGATCTACTGCGACAACCTTAGCAGCATCCAGCTCGCGAAAAACCCCGTTTTCCACGCCCAGACCAAGCACATTGAGGTGCACTACCATTTCGTCCATGAGCGTGTCCTTTCCGGTGAAGTCGAACTTCAGTACGTTCCGACGGATCGGCAGACTGCCGACATCTTCACCAAGCCTCTTGGTCTGGACAAGTTGCGGCAATTCTCAGGTGCGCTCGGATTGCGTCACCTCGACGTGCCAAACTTGAGGGGGAGAACAGTCCCGAATGACCAAGCAAGGCAGCAGGAAAGGAGCGGAGACCGCGACACCACCGAGTCGGTTGACTCGGTTGTCGAGTTCGACTTCGGATCGGCTGAAGAAGCCGAGGGCGGACCCGCGAAAAAGTTCGGAAGCAGACAGAAGGGGAGCAACCGAAGGAGAGAGCCGAAGTCAACCATGCATGGGGAAGATGACGCCATCGAGGGCGAGATGACGCCATCGAGGGCGAGATGACCGAAGACGAGTTGGAGACAGCCAACTCGGACGAGAGCGAAAACCGATTGGAGGTAGTCGAGTCGGTTCGGATGTTTGATTCAGACACGCTGAATCAACCGAGGCCCAAGCGGAAGAAAAGGCAGCAGGAGAAGCGTCAACACCGCAACAACAGAAGAGCTGATAAGGGCCGCATAAGCAGACAAGCCGACCAGAAGGGTCGAAGCACGCGGAGTCGAACAGGTCGAGGAGCGCGAGCGAGGTGTGAAGCCAGGAGGAACCAGAGCTGTGAGCCCGAGGATCCCGAAGAGCCTCGAGTTGAGCTTGAGGGGGAGTGTTGAGAGACAAGGTCAACATCGGCTGGATCAGCTGAAGAAGCCGAGGACCGGATCGGTTGGGACCGATCGGTTAGGCCGAGTGCGTAAACCGGGAGGCTGTTAGGGAAGATATTCCGTGAGGAATATATTTGGGAGTTAGTGTAGGAGCTCTTGATGAGCATTGAAGTACTGTCAGTACTTCGGTCAGTCCTTCTAGGACTTGTATAAAAGTGTTCACTGAGCACGTCTTATGTACAGACTGAGTATTATTGTTGAATATAGTTTTTTGTGTTTCTCTCTCTGTCTCTCCTGCGTATACCGTGTAAGCCCAAGCTCTCCATTGAATCTGAATCTCCTTCCTTCTGTTCTGTCTTCATACTTGCTTCCGCACGCTACTTTTTACATGGGGTTTATATGGTTAGGTAAGGACAGCTCGATGGTTGCCGCCAGAGTGTCATGGCATTGGTTAACACAACCGCAGGCCAAAGGGGGGCTTGGCCTCATAGACCCCTTAATGCAGAGCCGAGCATTGCTAGCCAAAATGGTGGTTCGATGCCTCCTGCCAGGTAAGCGGTGTTGGAAGGTTCTACTTCGCAATAGGTTGCAGGCAGGGACTCCCAAGTATGGTAGGCCTTTGCCTGACTCCTTGAATTGGTGTTGCATGAGCGGAGTCCCACCCAAGATGGTTTGTCATCCGGAGGAGAGGGTCACGAACTCCATCTTGTGGGCATGGTGTCACGTACGACATCATTTGGTCAAGCACACGCCGAAGACACTAATCAAGTGGTCTAGACAACCATTATTTTGGAACCCTCAGGTGTGAACAAGTGACAACATGATGTTAGGGAAGCTTAAGGGCCTAGCATGGGGAAAGCTGGCGCAAACATGGCTCCACTCTATAGATGATTGGAGACGCACAGTGGCTTTAGGAGGAGCCCATGAGGTCCCATTCCCTCCCCTCAAGGGAGCCATGAAAATGCGGAGATTGATAGTTGAGGCAGTTGATAGGGTTCCGATGGGGGAAGTGAGAGAAGATGCTTGGTTCGGTCTCTTTGATGAGGTTGGAAGGGTTAAGTTGTTGAAGGGCGTGAGCGGATCAGGAAGAGATACAATTTTTGGGGAGAGTTAAAGTAGGGGCTCTTGGCACCCAATCCATGTGGTGGCGTAGGTTGATAACATCTGGAAGACAAACTCGGATGTTGCTAAGGTGGAACCCCATTGGAAGTTATGGGTATATGGTTGTCATCCCCTCGTCGAACTAGAATGGGACCCAAGGGATTTTAGCTGGAAACATGATGGCAGATTTCGCCATTTCTTCGAGTACAACACTAAACTGGGCCGGACTTTTCAACTGCAGCTAGACGGCCCCTTACGCAATGGTTGGCGTACATTGGGCATCCTTGATGAGGTGCTCATTACCTTTTGGAAGGGTCTCTAGCATCTCCACATGCCGGAAAAGATAAAGTTTGGTGGCAAATCAGTCATAATGTGGTTCCCGTTGGCGAATGGCTAGGTAAACGTGGCGGCCCGTTAGGCTGCCCACTTTGCCATTCACCTTTTGAGACTTTGAGGCATTGTCTGTGGGATTGCTCTCAAGCTCAAAAGGTATGGGATAGAGTGACTCGCCTCCTTGCGGCATGTGAAGTGGAAGGAACAACATCGTGGAGTGTTGCGGCATGGATTGATCACTCCGTTGATAGGTAGATGGACGCCTTCAATGCGGATAGTTGGTGCTACGTATGCATGAGAGGCAAAATCGCCAAGATTCGATTTGAGAGACGCTTGCAGTTCGCATCCCCTAGGTTCCTAGAAATTTGCATGATGATCGCAGGCTTCACCCTGTGGTATGTATGGAAAGCGCAATGCCTAATGGTCTTTCAAGATCTGGTGCAGCCCCCCAGAGGAAGTGATCATGGACATATGGTTTGTGCTTATCAACTGCCTACGAGGGCAATTGGACGAGGTTTGCAACCATTCCAATGACGTGGTCACTGAACGTTTGCGCTTTTGGCAGAAATGGCAGAACACACCTATGGAGACACAAGGAGGAAGTGGCCCGAGGTGGAACTACCAGCCCCCACGTTGGCTGGTTCCGACTCACTTACCACCCTCCCTTCGTTGTTGGCCCCAAGAGTTGTCTCGTACTAAGCAACACTGAAGGGCACCGTTTTGAGCTATAGGTACTTACATTAAGTAGTCAGTCTGAAAGGCAATGTAACTAGTCTCATTTTCTTGAACTTGATCGGAGGGAGATTCCCCGATCTATGTATAAGCCTCCTTGTACATTCTCTTTGTAATAATCCTCCCTAACTAATGGGAAAGTAGCTTCATTTTGGGAAAAAAAAAAGTTTATTTGTATGCATAAGTGGAAACACAAAATAATTGTCATGGCCACAAAATGCTTATGTCCATCTTTTCTCATCAATAAGACCAAACTTGTTTCTTCAAAGACAATATTGAAATAGAATAACCTATGAAGGTTGACTACTGTTTATGAATTATTTGTAGAGTGTAAACAATTAGAAAACCATAATGACAATTCCACATAAAAACTATACTTTCATCTCTCCGAACATTTTGTCACACATGTAAATAAGTTTTTCCATATACATTACCCTTAGGTATATCTGAACCTTCACAAGAGCTAACAAAATGGCCACCACTTCAATTATGTTCCCAAAAATGCACATGTTAGAGAACCACCTTATTGCTTAATTTACAAGAAATTTATGCAAGTTTTTTTTGTAAATACATCTTGATGTTGGGGGTTGTGCATGTTGTTATTTAGGACGAGACAATATATTGTTTATGAAACTCAAGTAGGATAACATGCGTGAAAGTACATCTTGTGATTTAAGTTGTTGGGCAAGGTACCTTAAATACTCAAGTTTGTGACTCCTTATTACTTTGAAGGTTAGGGATTCTTAATCCTATCTGATGAGCTTTTGTAATTGAACCCTATGTATTAAGGCCTTTGGTAATTTGAATGGTCATAGCTACTCATAAAATAAAACAATTGAACAATTTTGTCATTTCAATATTAGTCACCTGCTAGGATGTAGAAAGATACCTTAATTTTAGCTAATTAAAGAGACAAAAAGTAGTTAAGGAAGAATGACTGCAAGTGATGGAGTCATGATCTCTCCTCTATCATCAACACCTATACAAATCATTATATAATATCCTATACATGATGAGCATCTCCAACAAAAACACCACATCGCCACCATTGGAGGTCATGTCTGACCCTATTGCACCCCTAGAGACAGCAAAAAAACCCTACCACAAAGATCACTTGCTAACACTAGTTGTACTTGTTTTCTCTTGAGGAAGAAGGCACATCATGCCCCAACCCCAAATACTAACGAAAAGGAAGTGGACACCCATCTCATTCCCTTCCTCATAAACCTAACACGAGAACCACATCTCTAAATGACCGAGTTCAAAGGACTCCCTTGTGTAGGCTATCACTAGAATATCAACATGCCAAACGGTGGCACTTCCTTACCTTTGATATTGCCTACATCTATTTCCTACAAATGTTTCATTGGAAAACCTCTTTGAAGGAAACACACCAGTTCTTCCATGTAATGTACAAGCTCCCTGATGAAGGACCATTGTTGTTCAACCCCTAGTTTCAACAACTTTGGAAATGTCCACACTAACCCCAAAGGAAGACATGATTAAGCGAGGTGTTGTGTATTCATTCTAGGATACATTAAGGCAATAGAGAGCCTAACATTGTAAAGGAAGATAGAGCTTATAAACCTTTCTGTTCCCCCAAGTGTGAGAGGTACAAACATAGTTGTAATTTAGTCAAATAAGGAAGAATTACATGGTGTACATGTAAACCTTTTATAAGGGTTCTTCCTCATTTGGCATAACTCCCTTAACCCTCTCTCTCATTAATCATCTCTATCATTATAAGTTACGAGCCTAACCCTTGTGTTATTAATAACTTGCAATGACCTTATGCAAACCAATGGAAGCTAGTCCGAGTTGGTGACTTTGTTCATCTTTTACCCTTTAATATCACCTTTAGCAAGTACTAAACCCTTAACCCTTTCATTCTCATGGTTAGTGTTGTTGATTCAATCTTCTTCTCCTCTCTTTTTTTCTATTGTAGCAATCATTACAACCATAATCACAGCCTATCGCAAAGAAAGAGTTTTTGGTACTTTTCTTCCTTCACACGTGTCATATCAAAATGTCTTGTCATACCAAGGCCCTACTCATTGACAAAAGACATTTAAATTGGTCTCGCCACCTCTATGTTGCTACCCAATGCAAGGACTATGTCAACTACTTTTCAAACAAATCATTATGGAAATGCTTAGAGCATTATGTTAGAACACATTTATGTAGGTCTTTCTACCTCACTTCTCCATGTTCAACACAATTGGGAGCCATCCATTACAATTGATAGTTTTTCTTGAGAACTGCAAAATAGCCCACTTGAGTCTCATCTAAATGAAGTGCTTATCAGGGCATACGCTAACCAAAGATGGTAGTACCATGAACCCTAGCAAGTTCAAGGATATCCTATAGGCTCTAGTGTAGCCAACACCCAAAATCTGTGGACAATTTCTCAGTTAATTGCTTGTTGCTCCATGCCCTCATGGAGACAACTTCAAAATAGTGACGATGGAGGTGGGACTCGTAGCAAGGCGAGCCCATGATCGATAGTAATTACAAAGGGGAAGCTCAATGGGATAAATTACAGTATGTCCTTCGGCAGATCATAACGGATGCTTCACACCCATTGCCTGTACATTACTATCATGCAAACATGCCATAATTAATTTCTAAACATAAATGCATCTGAATGCGCAAAAAATGCCAATGTTGATCCACGAACGCATAGAAGGATTAACTGAAATGAAATATACAGCTCAACCAAAAAGTATTCATTCAATGAATGAGAAATCAAAATCTCGAGCGCTCTCACAGGTAGAATCCATAGAATCTAATCATTGTCCAACTCAGCTTCCATTGAGGACTTCCATGTACAAACCTTGAATATAATTGAATTGGAAAACAAGTGTGAGCTTACCAAAAATAGGATGCTGAGGCATGCAGCTAATGTGTACAGTCCTCAATAAGATCACATCAGATCTCATCCACTGAAAACCATGACATGTATTCCTCCAAAACTGTGTCAACTAATATACAACCTCAAATAGGGAGGGGTTTTTTTCCACCAAGTGGACTTTGAATTCGTGATGAACTTTCTCAAGCAATCTCATTATTTTTTTGCCCCATAGAAGCCCATAATGTAAGAATCGGGATAATCCAACTCCATGTGATGGTTCGTGTTACATACATGGTCCGGATGCAATCCCCATCATTGTTGATATCCGATTGAATTTTTTAGGAAGAGACTCGTAGTACATGAGGTCCTGCGCCAAAATTACCATTTTATATAACCAGAGAGGGTGTATGACAAATTATATAGATTAATACCTGTTTAGAAACAGACGGGGATATCTGTGAAAGGGCAGTTCCAAAATGCCGGTTGCAAACGGACATTGGTTCAAGGGAATCAGCATTTATGCATTTCTCTTGTAAAGCAGCCACACATGCTTCATTGACCTGAGAAATAGAAAATGAACAACGAACAGTAACCATAGTGTTCCAATCAAAAGATGGTTTCAAGTTCCAACATAGTTGTGAAGAAACTGACATTTAATTTCTTTCTTTCAGGTTAGCATCATTCTGTTAGATAAAGAAAAATGTGGATAGCTTTCAATGAAGAGATGGTTCAACATGCTCCAATAGTTGTAAAAAAATTGACAATAACCCCTCAACTGACGCATATCCTCCAAAACAATGAAAGGAAAAAAAGAAGTTAAAAGAAGTGAGTTATCGACATACCAGTGCAGCAAGGTCAGCTCCACTGAGTCCTTCACATTGCTTGCTTGATGCGATTGAAACAAGATCAACATCTGATGAAATTGGTTTCTGCCTGATCAGAGTCTTCAATATGGAAACCCTTCCTCCGATGTCTGGAAGAGGTACATATAGCATCTTGCCTAGCCGACCAGGTCTTAGTACTGCTGGGTCTATCATGTCAGGCCTAATCAAATAACCAAGAAAATCCCATTGAAGTTTGAACATCAATGAATAATAACCCGATACAAACAGTACTAGTTTACGCTGACTCAAGCTACTGCCAGACTTATGGTTCATGATCATGTGAGAAAACCTCACCACTAATTTGTGAACAATTAAAGATGATCTAGACACAAACCATATTATAACCCAGTGTGCTAGGGTGGGTCACGCATAGGTTCTGAATCCACATATCGTCGAACTTTAAGTTTAAGGTCATGATAATCTTGTGATCATGTTTTCATCAAATTGACATTAAATCAGTCTCCCCATTCTGAGAAACATGCAGCTTTGTACCCAATCATTTGATATGTACATATATAGACTCACCGATTGGTTGCACCCATCATAAATACACCCTTGCGTTTCTCTGCTCCATCCATCTCGCTTAGAAGCTGTTGGTAGAAATAAAAGCATGTTTGATTAGTCTTCTGTAATCTTTAGTCAAACTGTCAGCAACCAGATGCGGTACCTGATTGAGCACTCTTTCTGCAACTGCATTGCCATCAGTTCCACGCCTTGGAGCCAGCGCGTCCATCTTTTGACACAAGCCTATATTTATAATCTCGTTCACTAAATGAATTTCCATTGTAGTCAAAAAATAATCCTACCTCATCAAAAAAGAGAATGCATGGTGCACAAGACCGAGCACGAGAGAATAGCACCCGAACAGCCTGCTCACTTTCACCAACATACTTGTTCAGAAGCTCTGGTCCCTGCACCAAATTGTGTTATATTGGGAATTTCTTTCTGCTGAAAAGAGAAATAAAAAAAACCAAACAAAACTGTCTACTAAGAGCTATGAACTGATAAGAATCCCAAGAATTCTGTGAATTTCATATCAATACCATGATGAGAGGATGTGGAGAGAGGTTTTCATACCAAAGATAAGGAAACATTTCCAGAAAACCAGAGGGACCTATGGCTGAATCATCACTTTAAACAAGTTTCTCACCTTTCCCCTTCAATTACATGCAGTCAACCACTTTTCAGGTTCCTGCTCAGTCCTATTGAATTCAACCCTGAATTGATCTTGAATGTATAGAACATTCAGGTTAAGAGGATGCGCCAAAACTTTTCTAAGTTCTCAGTCTGTCCAAAGGGTACCATGTAATACTCCAGATGAGGTGAATTAAATGCCACCACACACTGTAAACCTAGAAGAATAATCACACAAGCTGGAGGATGAAAGCGTGGCTATCCCACCAAACCAAGCACACATTTTCTTGGAGTTCATTGGGCATGAGACCCATTGAGCAGCTGTAAAAATCTAGGGATGACTTTTATTCACTTGAGACATTTGAATGGACAAGCAAAAGCAAATGCCTTCAGACCAGATTTGTGCTACATAGGAGGCCTCTTTCTTTCACAATCAACTGGTTGTTTGAACATCCTGAGCATCGCATGTGAGTCATTAATGCATGAATGCTAGTACTTTCACGTTCATCGAAGCTTGATTCCAGACTTCCCATTAGAAAATTCTCTTATGGAGCAGTTACATCATCAGATAATGCATGGAGGGCCTCCACGATTTCATGACCAATTGGTTGTTTCAAATACACTAGAGTACCAAAAACAATCACTGATGCATAATTGCAAGCACTCCCATGTTCACAGAAGATTGGTCACAGAACTTACTCGAGAAAACGTTCTATGGAGTTACATGCAGAACTTTACATATGATGAGCTTCTTCGGGCCCACTAAAGGAGTCACCTTACCTTGCTTTCGAAGTCAAATCTAGACATGTGTCCATAAAGCTCTTTACATTACAAATATCATTGCAGATCAAAGCTACTGGAAGGCCACAACTACCTAGATGCAGACCATCACAACATTGTCAAGACTAAATAGAAGAGATTCATACCATGCATGATAGAGCTATGGAGGATTAACTTTAGATCCTAAGTCCATTGGCAATTCCCTCACAGAGTGTTTAGTCCCATTTCCTGTGTATCATAGACTTGTTCGGAGCATTTACTGTTTTTACAGCTCAGGAGTAAGGGTGTCACAACAGCCAGGTAAGTATGTGGTATTTACTGCCATATTAGTTTCTCGCCTCGTTAGCTAACTGAATTAACAGGAGTTAGTTGGGTACCTACATCAACTTAATTGCCCCAGTCCAAAGCTTCTCATAACCTTGTACTATTTTCTGTCCTCTGTAATTTCTAATAGTACTGCATGCCCTGCTTATACCTAATGCATGAAAGTAGACAACACACAATGTCCTCACCATACTTGTCCATCTTTAGCATCGTGACTACAGGTTAAGCTTGAAGCATTTCTCAATTCTGAGTATTTTGGACATGGAGTATGGCTGATTCAGTCTTTAACAAACGATATGTTCTTTCATTTCTTCTAAGTATTCTATAAACACCACAAACCTTGATGTATATGAAGTTTGCTTGTGCATCATTTGCAACAGCTTTAGCCACAAGGGTCTTGCCACAACCAGGGGGTCCATACAACAGAAACCCTGTATCCATATCAAGACCTAACACCTAAAAGAATAAAAAATATAACCATAATCAAATCAGACAAAATGTTAATTATCAATGTAAGTAGCAAGGGTAAGATCATGTAACCTCGTAATCTTCTGGATGCTTAATCCGTCTGGAGATAAAAAAATCCATCATCTTTTGAATGGAATCAAGGGCCCCCACATCTTCCCATTTCACAGTAGGAATAGCTGAAAAACCTTCTCTTTTTGTTGAAGGCTGAACGACTGCCACAGCTGCCTGAAAAGAATGAAAATCATTTGGCTTTTTTATATCAACGAGGTGTGAAACCTCAATAATTAGAAAGAAACCTCCTGTATTTTCACAATAACTATCTTGCTGTATATGGATGTAGGTGCTTAATTATGGGACATAAAGAGAAAATTCGTATGCCTTATAAAATAAATAATGCCCTATACTGCATGAAGCATGACATTGCCTAAACCAAGTTTGCTGCTATCATTGAAACTGCTCTGTACAGTAAGTCATGGATCTCAATACACTATCACAACAGCTCTAAGTCTAGAGCCTTCTAAACGCACTGCGAAGAAGGGACCTTACAAATCTTGTTATACTATAGTTGTGATGATCAATAGACATACCTTATATAGTACAGAAAAGGTGCATCTGCAGTCAACTTGGGAATTATGTTTGGGTGAGCTTATCTGTTCTACCCTTCTATGCATATGATAGATTCCTCCTTCTCTACATATGATGCATCATATATGAGCACATTTCCAAACTAAAGTTTTAAAAAAAATGATATATATCCTCTTATTGATATGTTGGTTCAGACGTGAATAGCATTATACCTTTTAAAATACAGAAAAGTTATGGATGCAGATAACTACATATAATGTTAGAGTGACCTTATCTCCTATTACGCTTATATATAGGAGATAGACAATCGCTGCTCGGAGATATCTAAATACCCCTATATTGAGATGATATTGTATTAAAAGATGACTCGCAAGATGGGACACAAGTTGGATACAGTGACTTCCTAATACTGACGCATATCTGTTGAGTCCAATTAATACAACCCATCTCCATGGAAGGGTAGCAGATATCAGATTAATATAATAGTGTGCAGCATTTGGACAGGTGGATGGTGTTCCAAGAATAACCTCAATGCCCCGGGGTTGGACACACTTTTATATGGAGTAGACGTATGTGATCTAGCCAGTCACAAGGGAAAGAGGGATAGGAACCTGGGAAGCAAAATTTATCCTCAACAGAAATCTGTGAATAGGAATGGAAAAACTGTATTAGGATATATGTCATCCGAGTTATTAATGAAAATAGACTCTGTGCCAAGAGGGGCGGAGCATCCATCCCTGACCTAGAAACACAATTACCTTTCTCCAATTCAAATAAATAATTAATTGTTTTGGCTCTTTTTCTGCCAATCTGTTTTGGTTCTTTCCATAATTGTTAAGACCCCTTTTTCCAAATTTTGCTGTTCTTTCTGTGGTCTTAGCTCCTTTACATGTAAATCTGTGAAGCAAATTATGTATGCATACTAAATATAAATTGTACAAATATGAAATGTACATATTTGTGGTTTTTAATTTATATATCCACAGTACATTATTACACATACACTGTCCCCAACCCCCATCCTCATTCCCGGATCAAGGCCTGTCCCCCATCCCTCATCTCATGTGACTCTGATCATAGCCTTGATCAACATGGAAGACCAGGCCAGACTTATAGGTTTCCCATTAGGAGTCAGCAACAGCTCGGTTTAAGCCTAAACCACGCCATTAAACCGTTTTAAAATGGTTTGGTGGTTTGGCAGCTTGGTTCAAGCTTGAGCTTCGTAAACTGGTGAGCTCAGTTTGGTAAAGTTCAAGCCGAACCGAGCCAGATAAGTCCAAACAGGTTAACGCCTAAACGGTTTAGTTCAAGTTTGAAAACTTCCAAACCGGTTAAGGCTAAACCGGTTTGGTTTGGACAAGGTAAAACGAGTTAAGACGAAACTGAACCATTACCATTCCTATCACCCATATCAAAGGGAATTTTCTCATAGAGCTACATCACCAAGGAAAGAGTCTATAGTAGATTTGCACAAGGAAACTGAGGACGACGTCAACAAAGAACCTTCATGTATGGTAATGTATCCCACCACAATTCACAAACTAGCACTTATGAATGAAATCAATTGTATATTTCAATGGAAATACAAAGTTTACCTCAAAATCTTGCATCGTAATGCTCAACGAGCGCATCTCTTCTTGTGACCATGGTATTTTCCACCAATCACTTTCACCTGAAGATTTAGTTTCTAATATGTCCACACAGTGGTCTACTTCACTGACAGTGCTGCATGAACTCTCATTTACATTGATCATGCTAGCTGCTGATATGGATAAGGTGGATGCGCACGAAATAGGGTTTCTACTAGAGACAATTCTTTTGATTGCAATAGAACCAGCTTCCTGTGTCAATGCAGCTAAGTCGGCACCTACAAAACCTGGTGTGCATCTTGCTATGAATTTGAAATCGAAAGATCCTTCTAATCTAAGATGTTTAGCTAATACTGACAATATCTGTGCCCTCCCATTTTCATTGGGAACTCCCAATAATATTTCACGATCAAAACGTCCGGGCCTTCTAAGGGCAGGATCTAACGCTTCGGGGCGGTTTGTTGCACCAATGACTAAAACATGTTTTGATTTCTCTATGTTCTGCAAAGAATCCTCATTTTCCTCTATGCTTCGTTGAAAAGATTGACTCAGATCATCCATGCAAGTCATAAGTTGTGTGACTATTCTTCTTTCCATTTCTCTTTGCGCGTTCTCTCTTTTGGAAGTGATAGAATCAATTTCATCTATAAAGATAATGGATGGAGCCATCCTAACTGCTTCAGCAAACAGACCTCGAATCTTTGCCTCAGATTCACCTGCAATGCACAAACTTTAGGTCTACGATGACATTCGAATTTCCAGCAGATGAGATTTGCATTCGCACCTGACATTCCTGAGACTATCTCTGAGCCTGATATCTTTAGGAAAGGCAATCCAGCTTCGTATGCAATAGCATTCGCCAGCTTTGTTTTGCCGCAACCAGGAGGACCATGTAATAGGATACCCCTCATAGGTTGAAGACCCAACCACGAATATATACCTGGATTGTACAGAGGGAACATGATTTCTCTCAAAGATTCTACAATTCCATCTATGCCCCCGAGGTCAGAAAAGCGCACGGCTTCAGCAGTTGAAGAAGTGATCTCTTTTTCCTGTTCCTCCAACTGTCTTGGTCTCTTCTTCATAGGTGTCTTTTCATCTTTTCCATCCTTCTTAATATGCAGATCAACAACTTTACTGGTGCTACTTTCTTTGGACTTGAGAACATGCTTTTCATTGGCATTAGATTGCAAGCCCATAACCGGAGCAACACCTTCGTCCTCATCAATGGTGATGCTTGCATGACCATTTTCAGAATCTTTTCCATGTTTCTTTACAGAATTACCACCTCCGGAATGTTTTTGATGTTTCTTCATGGAAATATCGGCTGCTCTCGCAGCAGAGGCTGCTGCAATGATGACACTAGGAGATGCAAAAGGCGGGATTTTCGCTTCAGAAATGCATGTCTTCTTCTTCTCTTTTGGATTCTCCCCTTCTTCTGCAGGAATGTTGTTATGTTGATCCTCCTCGTCCTCCATGTCTCGTTTATCTCTGTTCGCAGAGCTTATACTGTAAGTGTTGCAGAGCGAAGAGTTGAGCAAATTAAACCTCGAATCTGTCTCTATCATCTCGTCATCACAACTGTCAATGCCATCACTATCAGCATCACTATCGCTATCGCTATCGCTACTCTCATTTCGCTTCTGATTCTGCTTCTGCTTTTGTCGTTGCTTGAGGCTGTGGCAAGCCTCGTCGACGAGCTTGGAGAAGAGCCGGGACTTCATCCTCCCATAGTCATTCTTATAGTTGCGGCGCAGGTATTCGACGCAGACATCCAGGTCAGAGATACTGTTGCTGTGGGAGAATTGGTCCAGCCGCCGGAGGAGAAGGTCTCTGTTGGAGAGGCGGCCATGGCGGTTGGGGCTGGGCCTGGGGGACTTCCCTGGGGGGCGGCTCATGGCAGGAGGAAGCAGAGACCACAGAGATCAGAGATCAGAGCTCAGAGATCAGAGACCATAGCTCAGAGATCAGAGAGAAACAGAGAGGATGCTCTCTGTTCTTCTCCCCTGTTCCTGGGAAGAGGAGAGCAGAGGAGAGAGGAGAAAGAAGGTCTTTCTTTAGATTATGTATTAGGCCTCAAAGTTTGGCCAATTTACAGAAGTAGCCCACTCTTCTTCTCCTGCTTATATCATACGCACCATTCGTGAATTCGCATTCTCTAACATTCTTTATCCTTCGCGTATGAAAAACATCCTCGAAGTATGGTAAATAAAACCATTCGTGAATTCGTATTCGCTACCATTTTTATCATGCGCGTATGAAAAAAACACCCTCGACGTATGGTAAATACCATACTTTTGCACTCATTATTTATTATAAGGTAATTTTATTTCCCAAGGTAATAAAGTTAAGGTAAAAAAAGTTTTAAAAAAACAACTCAAGAATGTTTTAATAACATACGCATTCGTTTTTCGAACGTATGAAGCCGAATGTTTGGGCTAACGAACACGAATATTACGTACTAAGTTATATGTATATAATCTTTGAAAGCCTCCCTCTCTATTTTGTTCTTCTGTTAATAATCTTAAATGTTTTATTTTATTTTTTTGTACTCTTTAATCTACTAGCTCACAGAGATTATAAGCCAACAAAACCAATGAAACGAACGCGAGCTTGCTCCCAGAAAGGCATGTTATAAATTTCACTCGGTCATCGAGTTGTAGTAGTAGTATAAGAGAGTCCGTTGGTTGTTTGTCACCTGTCATTAACAATCGGCAAGCGCATGTTATAAAATTCACTCGATCATTGAATAGTAGAGAGTTTGTTGGTTGTCGGTCATTAACAAATGGTTGTCTGTTTGAACCGAACCGATTCGCAAAACCATGGCTTAACGATAAAAAAGGTTTGGTTTGGTTCAAGTTCAAATTATTTTTAGTAGTTGGTTTTTGGTTCGGTTCAGTTTAGACGGTTTGAAATCGCGCTTTAAAAGTTTTAAATAGTTTAATGGTTTAGGGCTGCTAGTTGATTATTTTGTTAAACAACCTTTTCATTTTTAAGTCTAATTCTCCCATTTTAGGAAAAAACTTTAAATTTTTGAACATTTTTAATTTGAAATAATGAAAATTGTTATAATTTAAATTTGAATATCTGAACTTTCACGAAACCGCGGCTTAACAATTTAAGCATTTCGGTTTGGTTGGGGGGTGAACAGTTTGGTTCGATTCGGTTCAGTTTTAATGGTTTGAAATCGTGCTTTAAACTGTTTAAACTGTTTGATGGTTTAGGGTTCCCATTTGATTTTTTTTAAATATTTTTTTAAATAACCTTTTAATTTTTAAGCCTAATCCTCACATTTTAGGAAAAATCTTTAAAATTTTGAAAAATTAAAATTTGAAATAATGAAAAATTATAAAAATAATTTTTAAAGTGAATATTTGAAATTTGACATAACTTAAAAACTGTAACCGAACCACACAACTGCGCTTTTAACGATTTAATGGTGTCAGGATTTGGATTTCTTGTAATGGTTCGGTTTAAATGGTTTCATGGTTCAGTTTGGTTCAAGTTTCACAACGTCTTATCATTTGGACCGTTCACATATACATGTGGCAAGGATATGGGAATTTAGAACAATTTGTTGCACCTTCACACTCCTAATATTGTACCCACTAACCTTGGTGAAAGGTTTCTCTTAGCAGTGCAAAGCTTTCGTCACATGCCACCTAATTTATTATCAAGCAATCCTTCAACGTCCCCACTATGTGCATTTCAACGAACATATTTAACCATAATTGCAACACCCCAATCTTATTTTGGGTGTTCTTTATGAGGTTTGTTAATCTCAAAAATGAAGACATCAAAGAGTGTTAGGTTGGGGGTCATACATAATGTTGATTTGATGAAGTTTGAGTGTACTATGAGTCCAATAGATGATATATATTTAACATTTCCCACAAAGCATAAAGTGTCTATGTTCTTGTTATCTATGAGCATATTGCACATGTATAGTATAAGGATGATAAAATATCATCCTTGCCCTTGATGGTATGACGACAATGATCATCACCACTTCAGTGCTACGTTGATAACCATTTGTGTTAGAGGTTAACTAATTAGTATGTGAAATATAAGGAATTATTGACCAAAGAAAGGGAAGAGGGGTGTCAAACCACCCTTAACAATAGAATGAGACAGAACCGAATCTCCTCGATAACCCATACCATCGAGTGTTGATGTGAGTCATACCTTAGGTTTCACGAGGATTGCACGTGCTTGGCTAACAAGAACTATAGTCATGTCGAATCTTTAATAGTTGTTGGTCGTATGGCCTAAGCAAGGAGTGTGAGCGTATCACTTTCGATGGTTGAATAGTTAGGTTAAATAGTATGGTACCTAAAGAATAGTATAAAAGAGAATAGTAGGGGAGAAGAAAAGAGAGAGAGAGAGAGAGAGAGAGAGAGAGAGAATTCAAATTTTAATTTATGTAAGGAAAGGTCTTTTGGCAAACATGTTTCGCTCTATATGAGCTCATCAGTGCTAAAGACCATATACAAAAATGTGAGAGGCTTATATAAGGGAAGATGAAAGAAAGGAGAAGGGGAGTGATGGGGATACATGAGAGGGGATTTGAATGTGTATAAAGGAGGATGTGGGAGTTAGGGAGATAGTGAATGTAGAGAGGGATAGCCTAATGAGTTTGATGGCAATGGAGGATTTGGGGATCTATTATATTTAGTTCTAATAGAATGATATAAATAGTAAGTGTGATGTTTTAATGGGGATTTGGGGATCTAATATATTTAGTTCTAATAGAATGATATAAATAGTAAGTGTGATGTTTTAATGGGGATTTGGGGATCTAATATATTTAGTTTTGACTACATAAGAATAGAGTGATTTGGATTTGGTCCAACATATGAAAGGCTTAGGAATGTCTTTTAGTTGGGGATCTAGGCTAAGGTCGGCGTATAAGTCTTGTAAAAACGAGTGGATGCCTAATTTAGGGGAGTTTTTAGAGTACCTAAGCTTGAATCTGGTAGGTGTAAGGGAAGATTTGTTTTTATGCTTATGGATGAGAGAATTCCTAAGGGAGAAATTATGTTTTTCAAAGGCTTTAAGGATGAAATGGGGTGGGTAACCTCGGCTAATGAGTCTAAGGAAGAAACGTTTTTTCATTTCTAGGTACCCTATAGGTGCGCTTTCTCTAACTAGGTAGTGTTTTAATTCGTTTGAAATAAAATTTTGTTTAACATGTATGGGATGGTCTGAAGAGAAGGGAAGATATTGATAGGAATTTAATGGTTTTTGGAAACAATTGAAGAAGAACTTAGAGTTTTCTAGATTGATCCAAATATCCAAGAAAGGGAGCCTAGTGGGGGACGTATGGATCGTAAGTTTAATAGAGTTATTGGTCATAAGGTTATGGAAATTGAGGTATTCTTATAGTTGGGGTTTCATACCTATCCAAACCCCGAATGCATCATCTATGTACCTAGTAAAATAGAAGAGATGGGGCGTGGTTTGTGAGTTTTCTAAGTGTGATAAGAAAAGGCATGCATAGACAAATGAGAAGTTGCTACCCATGGTTGTTCCTTTGATTTGTTGGTATACTTGATTATCGAAGGTCAAGTAGTGATACTCTAGGGTTAGAGCGCTAAGGGTATAGATAAGATTAGTCTTGGCTAAGGAGAAATGGGGGGAGATGATATGGCGAAGTGCTTTAAGTCCTAACTTAGGGGGGATGCTAGGATAAAGGGATTCTACATCAAAAGAGCAGATGAAACTGTTAGGGGGGGGGGGGGTTAGTTGTTCTAGTTTCTAGATGAGGGAGTGTGAGTCTTTTAGGTATTGTTTTTGGAGTACTAGGATGGGTAAAAGTTGAAAATGTAGTCATTTCGAGGTTGCTCCAATATCGAGTTATTATAAGAACAGATGGGTCTAAAGCTAATGGGTGTTTTATGGAGTTTAGGGACAAAGTAAATATTAGATACTTGATATCCCTTTAGGGGTTTATGGAGTATGTAATTAGCTTCAATAAAGGAAAGTGTTCCTAGATTTTTTTTCACTATACTATTTAGGCGACATAAGAGTTCTTCTAATGGGAAATGGGTTATTTTTCTATAGGTGGTGGTATCCGAGAGGTGGTTTTTAGCTTTTTTATAATAGGTATCTTTGTCTAGAACACATACTCCCATGTTCTTATTAGCCGGAAGAACGATAATTTGGTTGTTTTTCATAAGTCTCTTAAGGGTTGTGCGAAGGTGAAATGGTGTCCTAACGGGTTTGGGTTTAGGTTGTTGGTGTTTAAACAAAAGGAGGGTTTCATGTTTTTTAATAATATTTTCTAGAGGGGGATATTGAGATGGTGGATTCCAGTTAGGATTTGGTAGTTTAAATGGATTAAGGGGGGGGAGTCCATGTCTCTAAAGAAATGTTTTAAACGTAAAGATCTACTTAAACTAGCAAATTCTTTAACGATAGTGTTAGTGGAAGGTAGAGAGGATGGTGGGATGTATTTGAGTCCTAAGCTTAGCAATTGTGTTTCACTATTTGTGAAGGGGTGTTTAGATAAATTGTGAATTTTACTTTCTATTCGAAGGGTAACATTAAGCGGTTTCCAAAACTTTTTTTGTAGTCTATTACTATTGGATTTATTCTGGCGTGGGTGGAAAGGGAAAGATGTATTTGTATTACCTAGCCACATAAAAGTGTCTGGGGTGGAGGTGGTCCTATTAAGAAGATAAAATAGGCATCTACAAGGATGCACGACGCGTCTAAAGTGTTTGTTAACACGCTTAGCACGTCGTGCTAGTCGTTTTTTGGTCGGCGAGAATGTGGGTTCCTATGGTGTGTGGTAGGGGGAGGATTAGTGGGGTGTGGTGTATTTCTATAATGTTTATGATTAGGATAGGAGGGAGGGGTGGTGTGGTGGGTGAAGGGGGTTATTATATTAGAGAGGGGATAATAAGAAGGGGGTTTATTAAGATACGAGGGAGGGGTAGAGTATGAGTTAGAGGGGGGGGGGGGGCGATCAACCGCAGCATGTTGTTGAGTATTGTGGGGTGGATCACGTTTCTGTGATGTCCAATTACCGTAGGGCGTACCATGTGTACAACGAAGAAGGGGCAGCGGCGGGAAGTTTTGTTGGCAGTTTTGATTCGTAATAGAGTGTCGAAATTGTTGCCTTGAAATGATTGGCAAGTGCGGCTGACGATAGTATGGTGGATGGAGCTCGGGGACGGTGTGGGAAGAGGCCGCGATCAACCGCAACATGTTGTTGAGTATTGTGGGGTGGATAACGTTTCTGTGATGTCCAATTATCGTAGGGCGTACCATGTGTACGGTGAAGAAGGGGCAACGGCATGAAGTTTTGTTGACAGTTTTGTTTCGTAATAGAGTGTCGAAATTGTTGCCTTGAAATGTTTGGCAGGTGCGGCTGACGATAGTATGGTGGATGGAGCTTGGGGACAGTGTTAGGAGCCGAAGGACTTGTATGAGCGGGGAGATGACCGAGGCCTATCGTTGCAAATGCTTGTGGTGTGGCAAAGTGTGGGTTATGGAAAAGAACATGAGGCCCGCCAGGGTTGGGATAAGGTTTAAATGCCTGTTTAACCTCATTAGTTGCGGTGTTGCAGGGGAAAAGGAGGTTAGATGCTCGGTGACGAGGACGTTGCGCTTGTTTGGAGTTATTATTGGAGCGGTGGTTTGGGTTAGGGTGAGAGTTAGGAAAAGGGTTAGTGGTATTTTTGGAATTAAAGTTAGTGTTTGGGTTAGACTTAGGTTCTGGGTTAGGGTTTAGGGTAAAGTTTAGATTTATTTTGGGGTTGGGTGTGGGTGTGGGTGTGGGTGTGTGATTAGAATTTTTATTTAGGTTAATAGTATGGGGGATAGAATTTTTAGTGTTATTTATCTCGGCTTCTATGGGAGCAATGTACGAGGGACTGTCATAAAACATTTCATTATCATTTTCTTCTTCCCCTTCATACATTGTAATGTCTATATCCTAATATTAGGGTTTTCATATCTATTTTGTGCTCTTGTTTTATCTCTAAGTTCTGTGGTTGTTCTCTTAAGTGTATCATCAATGTTGTGATTTAGTGCGAAATCGTCACACATTTTTAGGATTTCAGAGCCGAAATCTTGTAGTAACGTATTAATCGTTTTTTGAAAATTAGCAGGCTCAACATATGATCACACATCCTCAAAATGTTGGGGTTCTTGAAGGATGTTTGCAAAGTTATGTAGATCTGATCTAACGGTATTAGGGAAATTATCTAGGGTTTTAGTATAGGAGAGCAATAGTAAGTCTAGATGTTTAATATAAGTACTTGTTAGATCTTTATTATATTGATTAGTGAGGGTTAGAAAGTCCTTATGCATGTTATTGTTAATTTCTTCATGATCTATCTTTAGCTTGGGGGGATAAATTCTAAGACTATTAACTATTAGGGGTTAATTCATGAGAGTATAAGTTCAACATCCTACTATGGGTGTTTTCGGCTTGTTTTTTTCTTTTGAAGAGTTGTTTAAATGGGTTTAAATTCTGCGAAAACTCTAGTTTTATATTATTCTATGTATTTCGAGCAAAATGATGTATTAGAAGATGATACTTTAGTATTGGAAACCTTAGTCAGGAGTGGAGTTGATGAGTGAGAATATAATCTCGAGCGCGCTTTTGTGGTCTTTTATTCGCACTATTACGCTTGATAGGGGTCGGTGTAGCTGATGCCATCACTCCATTCGTCATTACCGTGGGCTGAGGGAACCCTTCACTAGATGGTTGCCCCGAACATTGTCGATGCAGATCCATTGTGGGTTCCTATCTCCGGTGAATGAACCTCCATGTGATATGTCAAATCTTTAGTAGTTGTTGGCCGTATGGCCTAAGCAAGGAGTGTGAGCGTATAACCTTCGGCGGTTGAATAGTTAGGTTAAATAGTATGGTACCTAAAGAATAGTATAAAAGAGAATAGTAGGGGAGAAGAAAAGAGAGAGAGAGAGAGAGAGAGAGAGAGAGAGAGAATTCAAATTTCAATTTATTTTAGAAAAGGTCTTTTGGCAAACATGTTTCGCTCTATATGAGCTCATCAGTGCTAAAGACCATATACAAAAATGTGAGAGGCTTATATAAGGGAAGATGAAAGAAGAGAGAAGGGGAGTGATGGGGATGGATGAAAGGGGATTTGAATGTGTATAAAGGAGGATGTGGGAGTTAGGGAGGTAGTGAATGTAGAGAGGGATAGCCTAAAGAGAAAAACACCTGGAAAGTTTGCAATCCACTGTTCTAAATCCCTCTTGAAGTAAGCCAGTTGGTTGTACTTTACTCCTATGATTGTAGTTGCTCGGAGTGAGACCTTGTTTTGCAAGTTTTGCCTCAATTGTGCTTCATCAGGTTAGACAACAATCAAACAAGTCATTCGACGTTGTTCACTCACTCGTTGTAACCACTTGTAGCAGATTGGGTTGTAGGGAACAATCCCTATCTATGCTTCATTTGGTGACATTCAAGAGGATCAGTTGGCTCTATCCCTCTCATTGTCATAGTCATTCGAATCAGGATCAGCTTGGAAAAACGACACATAATTTGTTATCAGTATCTTAAAATCGGCATTCGGAATCGAATCGGAAGTTAATTGTGCTCAATTCGGGAAGACCAATCGGCTTTGTTCCTCCATTCACTGTAGCCACTTCGAGCAAGTTTAGCACCCAAATGTTATTCCAAATCCCATCGACAATTAAATTGGCAAATTTGGGTCCAACTTGGCTAAGTCGATCAATTGTAGCCACTTCAGACAGAACCCTCCAATAGTCAAAGTCAATTCGACTCGTGTCCAAATCCGACTAGAACAATATCGGGTGAGCCAGTCAGTAGCATCCCACCACTGTTCGCAGTCGACTACAGACAAAGTCTAGCAAACCGACACAGATGACATCAACATTTGGCTCATCAGAGATGAGTCTACGGAAGTTCCCCGGATCGAACTTCAACTTCTGGAAGGAGTAGATGCAGAACTATCTAATAGTCAAGGGTCAGATCGACCCAATCAATACAAAAAACGCTTCAGAAGGATACAAGCCGAATGAGTGGACAAAGCTAGATAGAACCGTTCGTGCCACTATTTGGATGCACTTGTCGGAGTTAGTGTACTTCATAGTGCAATCGTGTTCGACGGCCTTCCAACCATGGAAGACACTTTCGAACACCTATGAAAAGAAGGTCACTGCCACAAAGATATATTTGATTTCACGCCTTTACAACCTTCAGATGAAAGAATCCGACTCGGTCTAGGCACACCTAAACGAGTACGAAAGTCGAAGCTCCTAGATTTCGGCCTAGGGGACAATGATAGAGGATGAACCAAAAGCTATGCTTATAATGAGTAGTCTCCCCCCTTTGTGGGAAACTTTCGTCACAACTGTGTGCAATGCATTGATTGCCGTTGTTAAATACTCCGAGGTCACAAGCTCAATCTTGACTGAAGTTGCTCGGAGAAAATCTTTTGCAAATGATTCTGCCAGTGACGTCTATGTAGTACAAAGTTCAGCTAACCGACCGAATAGTCGAGGAAGAAGTTCTTCCTGATCGCTGAACAACATGCGAAGTCAGAGCAAGTCTTGGGACAATCGAATCTGCAAT
Organism: Azolla caroliniana; assembly: GCF_043228905.1. Lineage (NCBI taxonomy): Eukaryota > Viridiplantae > Streptophyta > Polypodiopsida > Salviniales > Salviniaceae > Azolla > Azolla caroliniana. The sequence goes on along the minus strand of NW_028230448.1, from coordinate 3,137,809 downwards.
TACTACAAGAAACCTGGACATATCAAGGCTAATTGTCGCATAGTCAAAGCCAAAAATGATAAAGCTCAACGAGCTGATTAGAAGAGTGGTCGCCACGAGGAGGTCAACTACGTCAACTCGTCAACCGAAGTATTAACAAACAACCCGAACATTATGTTCATCGAGCACTCAACGAATCAGAAGTTCTGCTTACGATTGAAGAGTCAAGTACTTGGCTCTTGGATTCGGGCATTTCATACCATGTGACCCCTCATAGATCCCAATTTCGAAAATATTCGGCCTGACACTCCAACTCAATCCAAGTCGGAAATTCATAGCACTGTGCCATAATTGAAATCGATATTGTAGAGCTCAACCTTCTAGGTGGCTCTACACTTGTACTACACAATGTTTGACATGTACTTGAGCTCTCACAACCGTTGATCTCAATCAGACAACTTGACAAAGATGACATCCAAGTCGACTTCTCATCAAGAGGGTGGATACTCCACAGGGGGAACCTCCTACTTGCTCGAGGACCAAAGTACAAATACAACACTCACACCGAGAAGTGTGTGTGGGAGGGTGTGAGACACACAAGAAGTACAAATACAACACTCACACCGAGAAGACAATGGCTAGAATAGCTCTCTCTATTGATGAATAATACTAATAAATAAATAAGACCTGAAATATATCCCCAAGTACTAATTACCACCACATATGAGCGAATCATGTATGTGGTAACATGGGGAAAAAACCTCTAGCCATCACTAAAGTAAAAGTGCTCATGTATAGGGAAAATGTTCACATCAAAGCTACTCGAGGAACACATAAGTGTAACAAACCCCCTTGGAGCGAACGATGTGAACACATACAGGGAGTGACATATCAACCCCCACAATGCAATAAGCCTAAAGCTTTGCAAAAAGCTTCAAACGTTTCCCGTGGAAGAGCTTTGGTGAATATGTCTGGCACATTATATCTTGTTTAGGCATGTATACCAAATCAATATCTCCTGCATGAAGGCTCTCTCTCACATAGTGACAATGCACCTCGATATGTTTGGTCCGTGCACGAAATACAGGATTTTGTGCAACAACCAATGCACTCTGACTATATGTGAGAATATGCGTAGCAACATCAATCTCCATGCAAAGATCCATAAAAAGGTGACTCAGCCATATACACTCCACTATAGTTGTGAAAATTGCTTGGTACTCAGCTTCACAACTCGATGTCACCAATGTAGGTTGCTTTTTACTCAACCAAGATATACATGAGTTTCCAAGGAAAAAGCAATTACCATTACTGGACACACAAGTATCATAACAACCAACCCAATCACTATTTGTAAAAGCATGCAAGCATGGCTGAGTATCTCTGCCATAAAAGAGACCCAAGCTCAAAGTGCCGCTAAGATATCTAAACACGCATTTCACTACTTGCCAATGCTTAGTGCCAGGGCTATGCATGAATCGACTCAACTAGGAAACTACATATTGTATATCCAACCTTGTATTGCATGCATATATAAGACATCCCACAACTTGTTGATAAAGAGAAACTTATCAAATGCATCACAGGAATCCTCAACTGAGAACCTAAATCCAGACTCTACAAGTCAAAACACTATAGTTTTTCAACATACTTTCCTTGATGCATAACCATTCCCCCCTCAATGGATACAAACTGGATGTCAAGATAGTAACTCAAATGACCAAGATAAGTGACATCAAAAGTATGCTGCAAATCAGCCATAAGAATGTCAAGTTTTGCATCACGTGACCCACTCAAGAGTATGTCATCAACATAAAGAACAATCATTGTAAGATCAGCCCCATCTTTGCGTACATAAAGTGTGCTTTCAATCAGACTACATATGAAGCCAAGAACAATCAAGTGCTTATGGATTTTTTCATACCATGCACGTGGCGCTTGCTTGGGACCATACAAGGCTTTATGCAAGCGACAAACCATATGCTCTTTCTCTTTCATAGTCATGCGGGAAGTAGGTGCAAAAGTTTCCTCATAATCAATGCCATATTGTTGTGCATATTATCCTTTGGCAACCAATCTAGCTTTGTAGCGATCAATGCTACCATCGGATTTTCGTTTAATCTTGTAAACCCACTTAGTACCAATGACATTCTTTCCTTATGGCAATTTACATAACTCCCAAGTACCATTCTTATGCATGGAATCCATTTATGATTGGATAACACTCATCCAATGTGGATCATCACAGTAGTAAGTGGCTCCTCATTACATCTTGTTGCAACAATAGAATAATCCACAAAATTACTAGATGCATGGCGAGGGCTTGATCTTGTTCTACCAAGTAAAGGTGCACTCAATTTGTTGTATTGCAAAGTTTGTTTCATCCACTTTGGCATAGTTTGCACACTCTTGATAGACATGCGTAACAATCAGCAATGGTTTGGTTAGGTTTGAGAGGGACCAAACCAAACCAATTTGAAACCGAACCGCTTAGAGATGTTGAAACCTGAACCGAACCAAACCACGAAACCATTAAACCGTACCATTAAAAAATTTCAAACCGTTAAGCCATTAAACTAGTAAAACCGCGATTTCATGGTTCGGTTTCAGTTTTCAGCTTAGGTCAAATTTTACATTTTAAATATTTTAAAATTTTCATTATTTAAAATTTAAAAAATTTCCCAAAATATGAGAATAAGGCATGAAAATGAAAGGATTATTTAGAAACAAAATTTTTAAATTTTTTTATTATTTTTTTGAATTTTTAAAAAAAAAAAAATTTTAAAAATAAAAAACCGTTTAACCGTTTAAACCACGGTTTTTAACTATTGAAACCAAACCGAACCGTTTAAAAAAACCTGAACCCAAACCCGAACCGTTTAAACTGTTAAGCCGCAATTTGGTTCCGTTCAAACCGAACCGTTGCCGATTGCTAGACATGTGCCTGAATTTCATGCTCATTTTCATCCATATTTTGTCGCAAATGTTCAGTCATATGTGGATGGAAATTTTCAGCCCTTTGAAGCTCACTTGGTTGGTCTACATGTCCATAGTGAAGCGCACCACTTTGGAACAAAGGCATGAATGTATCGAACACATCTTGTGAGCTAATTGTTGGATGGTTTTTGCATTCAAGAAAAGGGAAAGTTGAATTTTCAGCAAATAACACATCTTGACTCGCAATAATAGTGTCCGTCAATGGACGGTGTCGTGAAGGATTTGCTTCACGATATAAAAATAAATTTAAATATTGAATTCAATAATATTTCAAACACTTGAACCCACAACCTTATAAGCCAAGCACAATGTATATACCACTAGGGTAGGCTATTTGTTTTTAGAAATGTTGTCAAGAATGTGCTTCACTATATAAGAATAAATTTAAATATTGTATTAAGTAAAATTGAGGGACTTGAACCCTCAACCTTGTATATCAAGCACAAACCATACACCACTAAGCTAGGTTATTTGTTTTAGAGTTATATCCATCATTATACTTATCCCAATACATGGGAGCTCAAATGAGCATGATGGCTATCATGCATCACATGCAATGCATGTGCGCCAAATGGCGATCATGCATCAGATGTAACTCATGCATTACATGCATGACATTACCATATGCATGGAAATACTTATAAAAAGAGGGGAAAGGAAAACAAAAGGGAATCAATCAATCAAGAGAAAGTTAGAGAAATAAGGTAATAAAAAAAACAAACAAGTTAACTTGTTGGTGAAGAGGCTCGTGTTTCCAAGTTGGAGTCAAGAGTTCGAATCAAGGGTCGGTAGAGAAAGGGTTCATCTTGCTACCAAACATTGTAAAGTTGGTAAAATCTTGTATTCGTAATACACATCATGTTCATATCATATACTTTTTGTCTTAAATCATACTTTGTCTCTATCTTGCGTCTTGAATCATACATTGCCTCTATCTTTTATCTATACTAGTCTCTCTCTCTCACATATTACTTTAAACTATTATTCTTCATATCCTTTATCTTCCTAACATTTGCGCGCAAGCCTTATAAAAGTTCCTTCAACTCCCCTTAACCTTAGTCCCTGCGACTTCGCCGCGCGAACCACAACTACCCCAACAACGGTACAAACGATATCCCTTACTTTCAGCACTATAACCAACAAATATGCATTTCTTTGTCTTGTCATCAAGTTTGTGACGTTACTGTGATGGCACAAGAGCATATGCCAAACAACTAAACACAAGATATGACTTACCATAGGTTTATGTCCATTCCAAGCCTCATAAGGAGTAATGACTCTCAATGCTTTTGTAGGGCAACGATTCAACACATAATTTGTACACATAACTGCTTCCATCCAAAAGTTGTTAGGAAAATGCTTTCCTTTAAACCCTACATTGTGCCATCTCCAAGAGTGTTCTCTTTTTGCACTCCGCAACACCATTTTGTAGAGGTGTATATGGCACAATACATTGATGTGAAATACCTCTTTCACAAAGAAAAGCATTAAACTCATGTGACATGTATTTGCCGCCACGATCCGTGCGTGAAGTCAAGTGCTTATTTCTAGAAAAAAATTTAGCCATAGGTAAAAATGATTTGAAGCAAGAAAATACCTCATTCTTTGTTTTCATAGGATACACCCATGTATGGCAAGTAGCATCATCAATGAGGATAACAAAATATACATGCTTTCCAAAAGATGGAGTCTTTACGGGACCACACACATCACTATGAACAAGCTATAATTTTCTTATAGTGTGTGTGACTATCTTTTAGAAAAGAAGCACGATGCAGTTTTCCAAGAATGCAACCTTCACATGCATGCTTTTCAATGGACTCACATGTAGGCAACCCAATAACCATATCCTTCTTTTGCAAGTGGAGCAAACTATTGAAGTTCAAGTGACCAAAACGAGCATGCCAAAGCTCCATTTCAGCCATGGAAGAAGTATGGACAACCAAGGCATTTAGGGCAGCCCTCTTGTATGTATCCAAATGACACAAGCCATTGCATAATGCACCGGACATCACGATAACATCGTCATTGCTGAAATCATGAACCATGCGCTTGTCATCAACAAAATGTACATGAAGTTCAAATTTGGCAATCAAAGGAACCGAAATTAAGTTCTTCTTGATATCGGGCCCATACAATGCATTCTTCAAGATGAGAACACTTACATTTGCAACTGTAAGCTCAACTTATCCTACTCCAATGATAGGATAAGAGGCATTGTTTGCACACACCACATGTCCTCCTTTCGGTGCATCTTTCAAGGATGGAAAAAAACTTTTGCATAAAGTAATGTGCTTTGAAGCACCACTATCAAAGAACCAATCCGAATCAGCCTCACTTACAACCATACACTTAGAGTGCAATGATGTATCATAATGATATGTAAAAACACATGTCCAAAAATCTTGAGCCATGTTGGCTTCATCACTCTTTGCACATGAAGAATTTTCAGCAATGGTCATGCCGGATTCCTTCTTCTTCTCATTGCACTTAGCAAGCTTTCTACACTCATCAATAGTATGACCAACCTTTTGACAATATTTGCATCTCTTCTTCTTTTGCGAATCACCATCATTAGAGGAATAAGTGGAAGAGGAAGGTTTGGGACTTGGTTTTGATGAACCCAAAGTTGACCCATACTTGCTTTTTCCCTTTTGTGAGATAACAAGTGCTTGTGTTCCCTCTATCAAACCACTTCTATTCACTCTAGATTGTTCTTCTTGCAAAAGAAGAGACACAACCTCATCAAATGCATACATATATGATATCGGTATTCCCTTTTGCAACCAAACATATTGTAGTAGCAAAGCTTTGAAAAGATTCTGGTAATCCTTTCAACAACGTAGAGATGAGTGATGTATTCAGAATGATCTCATCTATGTTCGCCAACTTCTCTTTCAAATCTTTGATGTGTGTCACATACACATCTATTGACTCATTTTCAGCCATATATACATCCTCAATTGCTTTCTCAAATATGCAACATGTGCTTCATTACGCATGGGATACAAAGAAGCAAGAGTGTCCCATGCCTGTTTCGATGTAGAGCATGACTGAATATGAAAACATATGTCTTTATTTGTGATGTAACGGCCTCCCCTTGTGCTATAAAAGGGGAGGGTTTGAAGTGTTGTGGGAATCCATGTTTTGGAGGAGGAAGTGTTGTCAGATTGTTGAGTCGGATGCTCATTTTTTGTTCTGTGTTTCCGTCTCTTGTAGGGTGAGGCCTCTGTTTCGTGTCGGAAGCCCGTGTGCTCCTGATCAGAGGCTCACTAGTGCTTGCGTGTGTGTGTGTTAAGAGATCGAAGCTCTGTTACCGGCCGTGCCCAGTTGTATTTCTCTTTGCTACTGACTAATCGATCCCCTTTATTGCTATCCGGATCTCTGTGTGACATTGAGTGTCTCTCTTTGTTTCTGTTCACATTCTCATCTTCTGTTTTCCTTCACTTGTGTGTTTAACTAAGTCTCTGGGCCCGTGTGCTGATCGTCTAGAGTCCTGCGACAGGTCCGAAGGAGTATCGTGTCTGAGCCTATGCGCTCATCAGAACCGGGCCCATTGCTAATGGTGAGTGTGTCTCATGCCATTCAAAAATGCGGATATTTATGCTCTTTAAAGAATGGAAACTACAAACAAGTATACTACACGTACTTAGTGGAACCAAAGGTTTGTCAAGCAAGATAGGAAGGCCAAAGGTTTTGAGAAATGGGAGGGCTGAAAGGTTTGGTCAAAGGCCTTGTCGGACGCTTTTTCAACCCAAAACACTCATCATTTTCAAGTACCTTAACAAGATAAGCTACATCACTTATCTTATCTAAAATCTTTAAAATGTCCATAATGATGCATACTAAAATTTGGAAACAAGCATTCCTTGAATTTCCTTTCCATTAACATTACAACTCTACTTAATATGAGTGCCTCAAGGTAAGGTCAACACAAGCTCAAAATCACTAACAATTTAGTGCTTTTTTTAAATTTTTAGTTTGAGGCTTTTCATAGGCAAAAGTAAGCTTATTATCAATTGCAGTGACATTTTCAACATATGTACTTGTCTACCTCAAAAATCAACACAAGCTCAAAATGAGTGATAATTTAGTGCTTTCTTTCTTTTAGTTTGAGGCTTTTCATAGGCAAAGTAAGCTTATTATCAATCGCAGTGGCATTTTCGACATACTTGTCTACCTCAAAACTATTATCCTTTGTGTGTAAATGCATGGAACTTTGTTCCCTTGGTCTATTTCCCCAAAATTACTCTTCTCTATTGATGCATGCAAAACATGATTGCACACGTTGTCATTTTACACAAAATGAAAACATTTTCGCCCCAAAATTAGATTTTCATTTTGAACACTTCAATGCTAATGCTACACGATCCTTGAAGCTTCATTATTTATTACTTTTTTGTAAGATTAATTGCCTATTAATATTCTCTAATTCTTAGTCTTTCATAATGTTTTTTTTTATAAAGAAAACATATCCTTCCATTAGTTTTAAAAAGCATATCAGCTACAAAATACAAAATAAGGGAAAGAAAGTGATTATTCTTCCCCAACCCGTCTTATGTAAGACAATAGCTAGCCATGAAACCTTCGTTTGATAGACTTGATTGAGCACTTCCTCAATAGTTTAAACATACCATGAATTTGCATATGTTCAAACCAAATCAATCTTCCTCATCAAGTTCATATTCAACATATCCAGATACCACATTTGGGTCATCACATGCATCCAATATACCACCACATTTACGATGACCAAGCATCCTCTATTTTCCATATTCAACATAAAACCCAAGCAAATCAATCTTTCATAATGTTAGTTTGATTCAAGCGTATCAATATTTTGTAATGCTAATTTGAGTTCAAACTATTAATCTTCTGTAATTGCCTTTCTAATTTGATTTTAGATTGATTCAAATATTTAGGAGAAGCTTGATGTTATTACCAATGTAAGCTGCAGTGTGGGAGTGATTAGAGAGGTTACAGGGGTTTGATCCCTGTTGTGAAAGCAATTAGAGTGGTTTTGGGAGTTGCGTTTTCTTCAATGTTGCAAAGAGAAACTTTTTGCATAAAAAATTCACATAAAAAACCCCAAGTACACGGTTTGGTTAAGTGTGCACTTTTTCCACGAGATCAAAGTGTGCACTTAACCAAACATTTATTATATTTTACATCTAATAGGATTGTCTAATTATTAAGCAATCCTCAAGTTGGGAATTGATCTCATCTTCTTTGGATTGGGTAAGTTGATACAAAAGAATAGAAATAGGATTGAGATTATGATTAATATTACGTGTGGGTGTTGGCCTAATGGCAATTGTTTGAAAAACATCTCAAAACTCTAATAAGAGTATCAACCAATATTCATTCCTTGGGAACTAGAATACTTTGAGAAAAAGATGTACAAAAAGGGTAGAAATAGATGGCCTATAACACATTGAATAAAGTGCTACTATAGTGAAACAAGGATTACAATGAACACTTGTTGATAAGTCCATTCAAAGGAAGCAAATTATTCAGTCTTTGTGAGATTGACAAGATTGGGAAGTTACTTAAATGCTCAATATGAGCCTCAAGAAATCAAGATTGAGCAAAGGTCTATAAACATGGTCCTTTGCTCTTAATGCTTTTGCAAGAGTTGGCATTATTGTTTAGTGTGACTTCTTTTCTATACACATTGAAGACTAAGTTTCTTAGAGTTGTTTCAAAGAACCCGGTGTATTCCAAACAAGTTGTGATTGATTAGGAATATAACCCAAGGGTTTTGATGGTTCATCCACAAAGTATGTTTATAACTAATTGAAATCTCATATTCGGGTTTTGTCAATATCTTTATTGAAAATACCACCAATGTGAATATGTATGACATATCTAAGTATATGTGAATATGCCGCGGTAGGAAATAACAATAAAGGTGTGTTCATGTGTTGTCTCCGATTAGGTCCTCTATTGTGAGGCATTTGAAGTAGATACCCCTCTAGACATACAATATAAGTTCTGAAAATCACGGTACTATGGCAAACTAATGTGTTTTAAAAACCATAAAGGTGACATATGATGTCTTTTCTTGATCCTATGCGAATGTTCATGGCAACTCCTCGAGGCTCAACCATGTTGTCTACCATGAGGCATTCTTTGCACATGCAATTACACAAATGAAATGCAAACAATGTGCCCACAAAGGTGGTTTTGGTTATTTAATTCCCATATTGAGACCCCGAATTGCACGTTGATGTGATGCAAGGTTATGTATATGTTTTCTAGTCTCGATTGAGAGGTTGTGCCTTGTTCATTGCTTCCCGGATCATAAGAAAAAGAACAAGTGAAAACATGAAAAAAATACTATACTTTGATACTAACTATTAGAAACTATTTAATTAGAATGCAAAATATAAGGAGCTATAGACCATTGATAGGAAGAAGGGGGTGCCATACCACCCAACTATCTCCTAGCGACGATGTGATATGGATCCAAAATCTCATATCATAGAGTGTTGATGTGGGTCTTAACTTGGTTACACAAGGACCACATCGATATAGGTCAAGTCCTCCCTTTAGAAGAAGGTGTGAAGGATCTATGTATCGATGGAGTAAGCTCCTCGATGTCATTGCGGGGTTCGGACCGGCGTATACCCTTTTGATGGCGAATCGGGCGGAGATGGTTGTCGGACACCTCCGAACCTCACACTCACTTATCGATTAATAGATTATTAAGCACGGTATCTCTCTCACTCGCTCTCATAGACAATGGGGTAATGAATGTAGACAACAAGAGTAATGAATATGTTTATTAACCCTCTTTGCTAAGAGGTCTAGCACCAACAAGGAAGAGGGATTAGTGTTCTCTAACTAAACACTTCACTAATCTCTCTTAAGCTTAAAAGTTACAAGGAGGAGGAGAGGAAGCTCTAGCTCTTAATCAATAAGGAGATCTTTACAAAATGGGAGAACCCTTACAAAGCCACTACTATGTGGTTTATATAGCATTCATGTTTAGGGTATGGGCCTTTCACACTTGGACGCCTCTTTGCTTCTTTTCCTCTTTGTAGGTCCTTCAACACATACTACGTCCTTGTTGATGCACTCTTATTCATGATTGGTTGTGTTGTTAACCAAGCGCTTAACAGAAGGTATCTAGCATTCTTATACAAGAAGAAAGCTAGTTAGGCCATGTCACACACTTGACTACTTCATGTGAAGTGGTCAAGTGATAACATGTTTAATAGGTATCTCACACCAAATAATTGTAATTCAATTCATACCCTCACTCATTTCAAAATTAGCCCATACATACTCATTATAAGATTTGGGAAACTATGGAAAACTTATCTCATGATTAGTCATGGTTATGCACATAACAATTTGACTAAATAAGGATATCAAAATTCTTGCATGACTCTCGAGATGTTCATTTCAAGCCATAGAGGCTCCTTTTCAGTGTTCATACCAATTTTTAATGCAATGTTGGTTTCATGTGCTCAACTACCTTTGTGCCTTGATTTTATTTGACTAAACTTTTCTGGTGAGTTTATGTTAAGAATTGAGACAAGTGTTGTTTGTCAATAATAGTAAGAAATTTGTGGATTGGTATCTAGTAGTGAGTCTTCAAATGGTTAAGCATAGTTGAAGATGGGACTTTCTTTTGAGGCTTTATCTTAAGATTGACTTGATCCATAAGTCATAGTTACATGTTTCTTGTACTATTCTTCCTAACTTTGCTCAAACTTAGCAAATTCATTAACGCCCTACCTCCTTTTATACTTGAATAACTATTATTGGACTAAGTGAGTGCACTTCACATCACAAATTTCATGTTTTCTTTATTCTAAACAAGAAAAGTAGAGGGTTAGAGTTAATAACATTCTCGTGGGCCGTGAGGCATGAATCTTGTGCATTATTTACTTTAACCTCATAGATAGATGAATATGTTACCTTACAATGATAAGAAAATATAAGTAATGAAAAGTAACATGCCAATGAGTGCACAAGAAGTATAAAGCACAAATGGGAACAAAAAAAACTTGAAAATGACGCAACTCCACTAAACCTTCCATGCAAGGGACTCCTATTTTGTTGTGGGGATGGAGAGGCATGAATATCATAACATTCTTGTAGATATTTTGCTAAGTTGTGCTTCTAGGAATGCCATTGTATGGCTATTTTGAATCTAAATGGAGACAAAATATCTGATGCGGCATACCTCCAAGTTTCCAAAGATTATCTAGGTATTGGGCCCAAGACTCGTAATTTAGCTATGTAAGATCCCCCAATTAAATTCCAAAATGTCAACAAGTGGGTATCGAAGCTCGAACTTGAAACCTCAAAGAATAACCGTCCAAGTTATTGTCACAAAATATATAACTCACGGGAGAACATAAAATGCTTCAAAAACCAAGTGATTAACAAATTGCATTCAAGCCAAACGATTAAAGATTGATGTTGAACTAAGTTTTTTTAAACCTAATTAATGTTTTAAGCTCATGTCAATTTAATGATTGACCAACTTATGACTGTATTTAAGAATAATAATTTACATTGTGAATTAACCCCTAATGATCACATATCCAATTAAGCACATTTCAAATAGAATGGCTTTTCTTTACCACATGGGGGCCATTATTTTGAGAATTCAACATTACAGATGAGAATGGCAACATTGACCTTGACATGTAACAAGCTTAAACAACTTATAGAAATCTAGACATGGATTATTTTGAAGTCATCAATCCATTCATATAACTTATAAAATCCTTACATGCCCTTTTGTTGCCAAAATGTTCTTTTCCTATTGTATCGAAATTTCAAATTTCCTTTTGTACATAAGAAAACATTTTGGATGATGGTTATGCACATCCTAACATTGATATTCCCTACATGCGTAGTGAACAAATTCTAATTTAGATTCATTGCATCTAGTCAACCCACTTTTACGTAAAAAGACTCCTTATAGTTATGTACATGATCTTTTGTAGAATCACATCCAACTGTCATTTTTTTCCAGAAGCCCCCCTTGCGTACTTGATGTATATTTTATTGCCATTGTTTGGTTGAAATACAAATTAGAAAAGGAGAATGCAAAAGGTCTATAGGACCAAAAGTGGTCTCCCTTTTCCAAAAAAGAGCTTCAAATTTTTTACTGAATTAGGGTAGGGCCAGGGTGGCAATACTAAAACGACAATTCAATATAAAGCATGGATTTATACTAAATTGTCATTCTAGTATTGCCACCTTGGCCTAATTCCGAAGAGCATAGGGAGGCCTAGATATTAGGGGCAAGGGAAACGACCTCCTATGCTCATCCCTAATACTTCATTGAGAAGAACTCAATAATGTCGTTTACAAACTCTCAAGAGTCTATACTGTAACTGCCATACAAAGTGGTGCGCACACGTAAAAAGAAAACAATTTATATGTAGAATCCACTTGTTACAACTTCTTAGTCTCCTTTATCTACTTGTCCTATCATATGTAGGGAGAGGGACATCTTGTAAAGCCAGAAGAGCTATGCATCTGGCGAACAGAATTCTGTTCCTAGTGAATGGGCGCAAATGTTCTCATTGGGTTACTCTTCATGACTGCTCACTAGCAATTCTATTCAATACCACACACCACAAAAAAGGAATCCTGGGCAGGAGAGTTATGCAACCAACCAGTGTGTTTCCTAGCGAATGGGCGCCCAACTGTTTTCATTGGTTACAGTCCGTGTTTTTTTTTCCGATATCAAATGTCGGGGTTTCACACGGACAATCGATTCGATAGACATATAGAGAGATAGATGGTCGGGTTGTTGGGTTTTCCGGATTCGGGGCCCAGAGTGCTTCTTTCTCTCCCAATCATTGTGAGTTCCTAATTTTAGTGATAACTATTTAACACATATTTAATGTAAAATGAATGAAAGTGTTTGTGGGCGATTTGGATTTGGGCCCTTTTTCTTTTTTTTTTTTCATTCCACAAATTCTATTTGCTTCTTCCTCCTGTCCCTGTCTGTCTCTTCTTCTTCTTCTTCTCCTATCCCTTGGAAAGATGCCGCATCTTTTGGGTTCATTCATTTTCTTAATTTGGGAAGATCACTGCAACTTTCTGGTTAGTTTCTTTTTGATGATCTTTTTCTTGCAACCCAATTGCAGAAATCTCACCCGGAGTTCCTTGAATCATGTTTTATTATTATTTTTATTTTTTTTGATGATTTCCATCCATTTTTGATGCAGCCCCAACTTTGAAATTTGAGCAGGTTTTGATGCAGAACAACTCGTGAAGCTAAACTAAAAAGACGAGCTATTCTGCATCAGATATGGCGTGATCAAGTGGGCTCACCAAAAGAAATCCATGTAGATAAAAAAAAAAAAATTCTCCGAAGCCACCTTCAGAGGAACAAAGGGGAAAGAACAAGATTCCAGCTAATTCTTTTTTTTTTTCTTTCGTAAATGAACAATGTATGTTGAAAGACAATAGAAAAAAAGAACCAAGGAACCAAGATTGAGCTAGACTTTCATGAAATATAATTAATAAGCTTGCTTGAGGGAGACAATATCAGAGAAAGAAGAGTAAGAAGAAGAAGGATGTCAAATTCAGAGACAAACTCACCATTTTTACCTCTACAAAAGCATGGCGAAACCGAACACAATCATGGCTATAAGTCTGCGAGTTTCTCAAGTGGGGTATTCAGCATATCGACAAGTATTGTCGGGGCAGGGATTATGGCATTACCAGCCACAATATTGATTACTGGTTTGATTCCCGGACTTGTCCTTATCATGTTTACAGGTGTTCTAACAGATGCTTCGGTTGATTTCCTTCTCAAATACTCAGCCCCAGCAAGAGCTACCACATACAGTGCTGTTGTGGCCGATACCTTTGGCAGGACGGGTCAGATCCTCTCCCAGATATGCATCATTATCTTCAATTTTGGCCTACTTGTTATCTACCTTATTATCATGGGTAAGAACTTTCTTTTTCATCCCATCTTTGATAGTAGTCTCGGCAATTGCTTTTCTTGATCTTACTAACTGTATCGTGGATCCAGAGTGATTGAAGTAAAGAGTTAGAAATTAAATGAAATAATTTTTCTTGATCTTACTAATTGTGTCATGGATCCAGAGTGATTGAAGTAAAGAGTTAGAAATTAAATGAAGTAATTTTTCTTGATCTTACTGATGGTGGGGCTTGGAACTAGAGTGATTAAAGTTAAGAGATTAGATATTAAATCAAGGTAATTAATATTAAGATACTTTCAGTTTCCTGACGATTAGATAAGAGTGAAAACAAAGAGATTTGAGAAGGCTGGTTAGAGAGGAAAAGATTTTGAAGGCATAGCATCAGGAAACCACTTAATTCGAAACATCAAATTTTTATCACTCTTTTTGCCTCTCGTTTTTCTGAGCCATTGATTATAGTTTGTTTTTTTTGACTCCTCTCTTATTCGTGGGTTCAGGGGACGTCCTTTCAGGCTCAACTTCATCTTCAGTGCATCACTCAGGAGTTCTGGAGGAATGGGCGGGTGCCCAAACATGGTGGAATGGGCGTGAAATTGTCATGCTTTTCACAACCGTTTTTGTCCTCACTCCATTGTCATTTTTTCGCCATGTTGGTATGTATGTCATCATACCAATGCAAACCCTGAAGTCTCTTATGTTTTTTAAACCCTATTCATGATCTACTTTGATGATCGCTGCTATGATGTATACCAAAAAGAAAAAATGTATGTACGTATGTAACAAAAGGAAACATCTTACGAATTGTGTATTGATTATAATTGTGGCAATAGTAGGTCGTAGAAACATATTAGGATCCACATGCATGTTTGATGGGCTTGACCAAGTAATCATTTAATGGTAATGTTCAGGAAAGTCTTCCAGAATTTGTACAATTTACTCTAAATACAGCATATATGACCACATGTTTCAGATTCGCTCAGCCTATCATCAGCCTTATCAGTTGTGCTGGCCATCTTCTTTGTCGTCGTCACAGCAATAGTTGCAATCTGGAGGATAATTTATGGAAATTTCAACTTTCCAAAGCTTTTTCCTGATTTTGGTGATAGCCAATATTCGGTGTTTAATTACTTCTCCGTGGTTCCAGTTGTAGTCATGGCATACATTTGCCATCACTGTGGTAAAAGATTATGAGCTCATTTCCACATCTTAAGGAAATAATGTGAAAGAAGCCAAACTTTGAATTTGATGTTGATGTGTTATTACAGTTCATCCTATCTTGAATGAGCTAGAGAAGGATATAAACCAAAAGTTCGTGATTCGAACATCCCTAGCTCTCTGTGCAAGCATATTCATGGCAACCAGTGTATTTGGGTATCTGTTATTTGGGGATGACACATTGAGCGATGTGTTATCCAATTTCGATGCAGATCTTGGAGTACCATATAGTAAAGTATTTGCAGATATGGTTCGAGTTGGCTATGCTCTCCATATCATGCTTGTTTTTCCTTTGATTCATTTCTCACTCCGATTGATTCTCGACAGCCTTCTGTTCCCTCGGGCTGCTAAGCCACTTGCACTCGACAATCGGAGATTCATCTCACTTACTCTATGTGTTATTGGGATCTCTTGGGTTGTTGCTTGTTATGTTCCGGACATATGGGATGCCTTCCAGATTACTGGATCTACAGTTGGAGCTTTGATAGCCTTCATCATTCCTGCCATCCTGGTGCTGAGGTATTGCTAGCTTCCCTACATATCGACTTGAACTTTTTTCGAATTATTTCAATAATGGCATATCATCACAATCCACACATGCACATGTTTTTTTTTGTTACATTGAATGTGAGGTAAAACCTCACAAAAGATTATTACAACCAACAGATTACCATATCTGTCTTAGGACTAGAAATGTCCAAAGAAAAGGTCTCTCACACACACACACACAGATCGATATATGAGGCTAATAGACCATGCCAACTAGGAAGCCCAAGTATGGACACCCTATGCCCATATATAGTGAAAACCTAAAGCAATGAGGTGTATAGCACACTCCATGTCTCTATCTCTTTCTCTCTCAAGATCGCTCTCCCCTTCTATCTTTCATCTATAACTTACGAGACATAACAAGAATGTAAACATTGCCTGAGTGAAAGAGCCAAAAGTAGGTTAATAACCATAATGTTGCAGGTTGCGATATATAATTCATGTCTTATGCCCAATGAAGTGCCAAAACTAAGTTAATAACCACATATATAAAATATGACCTTTAAATTCTATATATATATATATCTGAAAGTATCCAAGCATGCTTTTCGAATCTCTTTGGTAAATTTGCCATTATAGTAAGAAATTGGTTATTTCTGCTACATGTGGCAAGGGTAACCTTATGAGATTGTAGCAACACACTTAAATGTAATGGAATACCCATTCCTTTAGAGGCATGGACTCTTTCATATTGCTTAATGCTCCATTCCCATTAAACCATTGCTTTTGTCATGTTCCAAACAACATTGTGAAAGTATTGGAAGGGAAAGCCAGCATCAAGAGAAGAGATATTGATACGCAAGACAAGCGTCTTAAAGTAAAGGCGGCACATTAACATAAATGTTTTGTTGAACCTTTGGATTGCATGCCATATAGGTCTATAATGTGTATGTCCAATCCACATTTTCTTTTGGCTTCCTAGAATGCTTCCATCAACTACGATGGCATAGAATAAATGACAATCCTTTTTGCAGTAGGAAATGTGCTTTTAAATACAGATTCTACAAGAACAAATACTTCATGGAATAATATACCATGGAGACTATTGCTGGATGAGAGATTGCGGAATTTCCAAAATCTTTACTGAGAGAGGCACATAATGTTTCAAAAGGAAAATTATATCCATGGCTGTTTTGAACTGAAAATTAAGGATTAGGTGGCCTTTTCTAGCTAATAAGGGTAGACATATCTGATCCTACATGATGCAGTCGAGGAGAAAACCATTTTGATCCCAATGAACACATGTTTCCAATCACACTTCGTTCACCAATATTTACGCACACAAACACATGTTTTGGTAATACATTGTACTACCAGAAAGAAATCTCAATGTGATGTGAAAACAAATCAAAAGTGATAACGATATATGTCCTTCTCTCTTATATATATATATCAAAGATGATTTTACATCATTTGTCTTTATCTTCGATCATTGTTTTAGGTTGGCAATAAGATGCAAAACATTTTTATGTCAATATAACATGTTTGCAGGGATGTTCATGGCATTGCTACAAGGGTAGAGAAATGGGTGGCCTGGTTCATGCTTATATTGGCAATCGTGTCAAGTGTAATAGCTCTTGCCGGGGACATTTATGACTACTTGTGAAGATAATTCTGGTGAAGCATGCTTTGAAAGGATTCCATTAAATTAGATTCCATCAATGATCGTTGAGCATTAATTCCCCATTTAATGTTGTATTTTATGAAGTTTTGGAAAGGTAACCTCGAGCTGGACTATTTATTCATGTGAACGCGCAACCATCTAAAATTTGATCGACAGGCTTCTAGTTACCTTTGATTGATGAGGAGTGCTAAGCTCAAAATAAATTCAATTAATTTAGTTTTTCATAAAACTGACAATATGCTTTAAAGTTGCTCAAACAATTTCAATCAGGTGTGCTCTTCAAGTTGGAAAGAATAAATGATATGCCAATTATCTAAAAGGAGGTTCCTAACACACTTTTCTCGCTTTGTACCCTCAAATCATTAATCACGTTCACAAACATTAGACAATCCGATGTTGGGAGATGATGCATGCTAAGATATCCCTCATTAGATTGGTTTTTCTAATTAGGATATTTGTGCATGCAATTCGATGATAATACTTTTACTACCAAGGAATTGGTCTTGAACCTAATGGTTCAATTGGGTGGTCTCCTCAATTGAGTTCACATGGGTACACTTTATGAGATCCCCTCGAGGGTGTTGTGTGTGTCTCCTTGCTTGAATTGATACGATAACAAGATTGCTCCTTCCAATTGTTAATATGATCTATCACAAGTTTATAAACTAATGTAAAATGGTTTAAAGATATTGTATAAACCTTACCATTGTCTTTTAATGCATCTTTAAACCTATTTGAACTCGACTTTGATGACCTTTGGGTGAGAAACAATTTGTAAAATTAGAGGAAGCCAAGGGTTGAAAACAATTCTCCTAAAAAGAGGACAAGCAACATACATGCCAACAAATTGTTTGTGTTAGTTGTGATGGAACTCTTTGGTTCACAAATTATACATGTTAGAGCACATCCCCTTGTTTATCATTTACAAGAGGAAACCATAGTCATTGATACGTACTAGAGTCCATCCCTTTGTCTACCATCTAGTAGAGGAAATGACATTAATTGATACATGCTAGAGCACATCCCTTTGTTTGCTATCCACACCATTACATCCATATGACTTAGTACACATTCTCTTTGTTGTGAGATGGGTGTTGGAACACCGGTAAGGAAATTTGTCAACCATGCATATTTTGATATAAGTAACACAAGTATTTTACCAAAACATGTTCAAGAGTATGAGCTATCACACTTTGCTACAATGTGTTGCCTCAAACCACATTTGAGTTTGCTTTCCAAACATTGTCAATCTAATCCACTCCTTGCACACAATTCCTCACAATCACAATCTGTGGTGAACTCTCAATGGAAACCATCTTGTAGACGAAGTCAACTATAAAACCATCGCATGGAGCTATAACCAACTCCCCGTGTGTAGAAGGATCAACCACTAAACCTTGAAAGATTGCTAATTCAAAAGCATGTTTTGTAAATTCACAATTATATATTTTGCTACAAGGATAAAACCACTAGAATTTGCGCTTGAATGTTACAACAAATGGCGATAGATTCACCCTCATCAAGATAGATATTTTTAGCGTCCATTGAGAGGCCATATATTGACCCATAGGACCGAGACTAAGATGGTAAGTCCAAGCCCAAAGGGGCTTAAAAAAGCCCATGGCCAACAAGTTATTATGTGAACCCATCAACTCATGCATAAAAGCACATAATGCATACTTCCAAAGCATAGAAACCACCATAACTCTCGCTCGAATAGTTGGCAAACCTGCTTCTTTGTACGAAACACTTTCTCTAAGAAACTGCTCCAATCATTAGACTAGCCTCTCATCGAGAAATCGCGAGCTTAAAAATCGCGAACAACTTTGATCGGCAAACATCTCTTTCCTCGAAGCAATAGATTTGGCACAACGAGGTGCTAACGCCAAGATGATATCTCGTAATAAGATCATCGATGGCCCACTAGTGATCTGGTCCAATGTTCGCTATTGGCAATTCATAATACCTGGAAGAAAGATCATCCAGGGGCCCACCTTCGATGGGAGATGGAGATTTTGGCGAGTGAAGAGAGAGAGAGAGAGAGCCGTCCGATCGTACCGCCAACAGTCGGGATCTCTCGTACCTTTCGGATCGTACCGCCCGCCCCGACTCTTTTATTATGTGAGGAAGAAGGGATGCCACATGGCACATGCTTTCCTACTGCTGGGGGCTTGCTAACCCTAATTTAATCACCTCCTGCCATGGGAGACACCTTTTTGGTCTCCATCATTTTGCAGAAACGAGCAGATTCCGTTTTGAAGATTAAACCACCCTCATCAACCAGGTATGTGTTGTGTATACGCGTGTTTTTTTATTATGACAGATAGATATGAAGGTAAGTTCATCTCACAAACCAGGTATGTGTGTGTGTATGCATGAGCTTCTTATGATAGATTGATACATAGATAGATAGATAGATAGTTAGATAGATAGACAGACAGACAGGCAGATAGATATGAAGGTAAACCCATCAGGTATGTGTGTGTATATCCACACGTTTTTATGGTAGATACATATGGATGTAAACCCATTGCACAAACTAGATATGTATGTGTGTGTGTTTTTTATGATTGATAGATAGATAGAGTATAGTATAAACATCCATTGGGGGAGACCAAATATGATCAAATTGGGAGGGAGAGGGAGAAAGAAAGAATGAAAGAGAATTTAATTTTACTGTCTATGAAAGGCCAACATGACCTATATGATCCAAGCACTTTTGTGAATGTATAAATATAACTGAGGTGATTGTATTCTGTCATATATTGTGCTTCTTGTTATGGAACTTCTCTCCTCATTGCAGTTATCTGGGAATTGTGCATCACGTCTATTTCCTGAAAGATCTCTTGTATGGGAGTTTCGCTAATGCAGTTTTCTGGAATTTTGTTAAGTTTTTCATGTAGTGTTACAAACATCAAATTATGATGTCATATCCGGCATATTTTTCCCTTCATGTGACATTTGAAACTGACATAGTGTCCTGATATTCAGCATTATATCTATCTAGCTCTCTCTCTCTCTCTCTCTATATATATATATATATATATATATATATATATATATATATATATATATATATATAGATAGATAGATAGATAGATAGATATATAGATAGATGGATAGATACCTATAGATATATCTATCTGTCTATCTATCTATCTATCTGATGGAGTATGGAGACACAAAATGAAGGTAATACTTATTTCATCATCCTTGTCAACTATAGGTGGAAAACTTTTTTCCTTGTGTAATCCAAGAAGATTTTCACTTGCATTACCACGTATAGAAGAAACCTTAATCAAACACATATTTGTTGAGACAAAAACGGAATCCTTGGTTTTTTCAGTGCCAAAGCGATTTTTCCTCTTGCTTTCAATATCATCCATGGTGCTAACCAATCTCTCCATTGATGAATGAACTCTTTTTGATTATTCTTTGTGATAAAATTTTGGTGGCGAATACTTGTTATTCGTTGTTTTGTGAATGAGCTCTTTTTGGATTATATATTTATTTTTATAGTTCTAACTTTCTTTTACAGGGAATGTTATTCCCAATAATTGACCTTGAACTGGAATGTGGCTGGTCATTCCTGGAATGAGGTTCAGATGTTTGGAATGGCATTCCCATAACAAAGATTTATAGTGTTATAATAGTTCATTTTTATGAAAAAAAGAAAAAAGAGACCCAAAAATACCCATGGAACCTACAAGCATTTACAACCTAAGAACAGAGATGAAACAAAATAAAGAAGAAAAATCTACTAGCTAATTGTATCAATGTGACAGATTTGCCAAATATATGAGTGAGCTCTTCCCAAAAATCAAGCAATTGTACAAAACAGATATCCAAAGGCATGGGTGAAGGGCCTGTTCTCTTTATGAGTTCTTTAAGCAGGATGCTCTCATGTAGCACCTCATGAAAAGACTCTAAAATGTTGTCTAGCAAGACAAAGATCTCATTTCTCTACGACAACCCCGCTTTCATGGTTTAGGCTATTCCCGTTTCAATTGCATTTCAGCATATACCAGGCACACCAAGGCCACATGTGGTCCTTCTGATCACAGGCTGGCTAAGATGACACAAGTCACAATCGTTCATCTTCTCTGCAATATTCTGCCAGCCACAGCATTTTTCTATTTTCAGTGTGTGCAAGCCATGGCCTAGTAAAATTGGATTTGATGCTCTATACTTGTCCTCCTCAACGTGGACATTCAAGATCTCTTCTGTGTTCCATCATGCAAACCATTTCTGAATATCAGAACCCAACCTGAAGAAAGAATATCACTTTGTGTTTATTACGCGGTTAAAAATGTGATGCTTTCCATGCTGCCGTAGTTAGGAAGAAAAATATATTAACATTTCTAGATGCTGGAATTGGCCTATGAGACAAACCATGATTACAAATATGAGTGAATTAGCGTTATGCAAATTAAAACAAAACAAAGCTCAAGGTTTCCCATAGCTTCATGATCATGATTTTAGTGCATGTGATGAAACGAATCTGGAGATGGTTTACAAGTATGAAGTGCATAACTAATATGTAGGGGATGAGTGGTGATGAGGGGATGTTGCATCCACGGATGGTGCTGTGGAGTGATGCTATGACAAAGTTCACCAGGGGCATCGAGATGTCCTTTGGTGGATCGGACAACATGAGTCATGATCTCCATGATCTAGTGTTAGTTATTCCTTGTATATTGGTACTTGCAATCTCCTGCGGTAGTGGCACCCTCAGCTTGCTCTATGATGACTCCGAAACACATTATCGTTAGTTTTTTGACCTCTCCTTCACATAACTTGCTAAGACTTTTGACTCTAGGTATGCAAAGTGCTCATCCCAGTACAAATCTCTAGCTTGTAAGTGGGATTCTTTGCTTGCTCTATGATGACTTCTGAGCTCATTGTTGTTAGTGCTCCTCGCAGTTGACCACTCCTTCAAATAACTTGCATAGTCGTTTAGCTAAGTCTGTGAAGTGCTGCGAAGTGCTCAGCCTGGTCAATATCTAGCTTGTGGGGGAAACTTTGAGTTGGTGTAATGCCCTGTGAACACTATGGGCATGTAAACATCAATGTACCTCATCCTTTATATGAATTCAGCTTGTCCCAAAGCTCGGTGCAGTGGAGTGAGGCTATGAAGAAGTTCACCAAGTGCATCTGGGTGTCCTGCAGATTGACCATTGCTATCCATGATCTTCATGATCTATGTCTAGTATAGTCCATGTGCCTTGTATCACAGTACTTGCAATCTCTGGCGACAACATTCTTCTACTTGCTGTTGTTGATGTCTTCAGCACAATGTCGTCAGTATTCCTTGCTCTTGACCTCTCTTTCACATAACTTCCAAAGCCTTTCATATATAGGTATATGAAATTGTCATCTTGCTTTGACTACTTGCTCTTGATGATGGCTTTACCACAATGTTGTCAGTACTCCTTGCTCTTGACCTCTCCTTCACATAACTTCCAAAGCCTTTCGGATCTAGGTATACAAAGTGCTCATCTTGTTTTGATCTCTAGCTTATGGGAAGAAACTGTGAGTTGGTCTATTGCTTTGTGAGCACTATGAGGCATGTAGAGACATTCATGTGCCTTGGTCTCTATATGAATCCCTTGTGTGAGAAGCTCATGAAATAATTTGTGTATTAGGCGTCAGATTTGTGAGAAGTGTGTTCCTTGGTGTGACCCAAGTCTTTTGGGTATTGAATTTTCATTGGTCTTACCACAATACTTTGTTCCGCTCTCCATTTTAGAGAGGTGCAGGATATTTAGGCCATTGTTGTTCAATTGCTTCATCACTATGAGTACCACAACCCTTCACCCTGTTTTCTTGTCACCATTTCCATCACTGCTTCAAATCATATTGATAAAGTTCACTATTTGGAATAATGCTTCTACTATTACCATTGGCTTTATCTTGCATGGGAGAAACTGCCAATCAACTTCCCATATTCTTTTCTTTCTTTAAATAAATCTGTTGTATGCATGTAGATGCTTTTGATGGTTTTCCTTATCTTTTACTACATCTAAAGTCATTAGGTACTTTTGAGCACCATGGCATTCCTTAAGAAACCATTTTTTCCTTGGGTGACATTTATTAGTGCCATGGCAGTGCTCGTGCTTAACTGAAAAGCATTTGATTGTGCATGAGAAAATGCCTTTCTTGAAAACTTTCCATTTGCATCCTAGTGTGGCAAATTCGGGAACTGCCTTTAACATAGCCTCAACCATCTTGGTACACGTACATGTTCTTTAAAGTCTATGTATGAATATGGTTGCCTTGCAGTATGTTTTAACTTCATATGCTCAAATCCTTCCATACATTTTAGATCAATACATAAAGTCCTAAAATCCCATTTTGGAATCCATTATCTTAAGTGAAAATTTATGTATGCAATCCAAGATACCTTTGAAGAATAACATATAGGCAGTCCATAAAAACACACCATTTGCAATAAGCATTCCAGTTCTATTGCACATTTGTAGGAGTAACTTTTCATATTGATCCGGATCTGAGATAAATAGATCGATAGATATTTTTCTAGCATCCATAGAAATAAAGATATATTAACGGCTTTTAAGAGGCTTAAATGGCCTATGAGACCAAACAGGAGATTAAACCTTAAAATATTTTCTCATATTTGAGAACAAACCAAAATAAATAACTACATGCAAAGAGAGGCTGGTTTTAGTAGTATTACTCATTAAAAGTTGAGGGGAACCAATCGCATGAGCTCCCACATGGGTCTTTCTAAAATGACATCACTCGTGGTTCATCACGTCTGGCACATACCATTGCCTGTGTAACATTTCCTACAAGCCAGGACAGGAGATTACATCTTAAAATGTTTTCTCATCTTTGAGAACGGCAAACCAAAATAAATATACACACAGGGTACTAAATAATCTAGATATCTAAGCCCATAATACGTTGAATTAGATACTCTGAAACTTCTGTCTTTGAAAAATCTCCAATATAGACCAGTCCAAGGTGGAGAGATCTCTGAAGTGAAGGAAACGCTTTCAGTGCCTGGTGATACTAGCCAAGAGCGAGGAAGAGTTTCATGGATATTTGTTAACATTCATCTATTCACTCAGTTCTTATGCACTTCAAAAATCCTTGAGTTCTTTTTTATGTGTCTCTGGCATAGTTGTTTGGAAATTTGTTGACATTCATATCTGCTTCACTCATTGCTTATATCTCTTAAAACCCCCGTAGAATTATACTTTTGAAAATGTGTATCTAGCATGGTTTCATGGAATTTCTGTTGACATTTTTACATACTTTGTTCACTGTTTTAAACTTTAAAACATGCTTAAAATTGTTTTTGTATGTGTATCTTCTTGTATTGGGTAGGATCTAAAAGGGGAGCTGTGTTGTGAATGGATTTTGCCCTTCAACCCATTCGATTTCCTGGACATCTTGCATGCCCAAAAGCCATTGTCCCTCCTCTCAGTATCCAAAAAGGAAAAAGCATTGCCTTCAGAAGGTGTACACCGAATTGGACGCTTATTGCTGTTTTTCCTCATGTGAAGAGAGAAGTGAAGGCTTGTGCTGCATCTAATATCGATATTACTGTGGTGGAAGGAAACCATACAACTGAGGTGCAAGAAAGAATATGTATTTATATCCTGTAAATATTGTTAATCATTTCAGATTTTGCTGCACAAAAAACAAACGCGTTGTGTTTTTCAGTGTGTTTTTAATCTTGGTGATAAGAAGGAAATTGAGAGAAGACAATCAATGAAAAATTCTGTTACACTGCAATTCTAAATTAAGAGCTCTTTATATTGACAAAACATTACTACAGAAATATATTAATTTTCCCCTTTCTAGGAGCAAGAAATAGTGAAAGTACCACAAAGACATCCAGAAAGAGACTTTGCAGGGACAATGTATATTCCAATTTATGTCATGTTGCCAGTAAGTCACCATCATTTTTCAAAATTTTCAAAAGATAAATTCTTTTTTCAAATTTGGCAAAGATCCATTGTTTGCACTTTTGGCAGTGTTGTTTGCTGATATGAAAACTCTACAGTTGAATGTTATCACAGCAGAGAATAAGGTGGAAGATCCTGAGAAACTCATGGAAGACCTCATAGCTTTGAAATCTGCTAATGTGGATGGAGTCATGGTTGATTGCTGGTGGGGAATTGTTGAGTCTGAGGCACCTCAGAAGTATGATTGGACTGGATATAAACAACTCTTCTCTATGGTAAAGGAGGCGAAACTCAAGCTACAGGTAATCTTTATCTCTAGAAATGCTTGTAAAATATGATGCTGAATTATAGTAAAAATTATTCTGAAATTCTGTAAAAAAATGCCAAAACTTTTTTCTTCAGGTGGTAATGTCATTTCATGAATGTGGTGGGAATGTTGGAGATGATGTGAAGATCCCACTTCCCAAGTGGGTTCTTGAAATTGGCCACGAAAATCCTGATATTTTCTTTACCGATAAGGAGGGTAGAAGAAATCCTGAGTGCTTATCTTGGGGTGTCGATAAAGAGCGCGTGTTCAATAGACGGACTGGACTTGAAGTATAACTTCGGAACTTTTTGAGTGCTTGATATCAGATCTTTTTGATACATTTTCTACCTAGCATGCAAAACAAATATTAGCATCTTCTGCAATTAACTCGTGACATAAGAGATATCCTTCGATTTTGTTATTTTAAATTAATTAATTCTTCGTAGTAATAAGTGTTTGAAAGAAGACACATGTAATGTGATATGAGTAACGTTATTTTGAAATAAAGAAACAAATGTAATTTATATAAATGATTTAAGTGTTGAAGCCTTGGAATAATCAGAATCCTATATTAAGACCGCATTGGAATCAATAAATTTGGGTGCATCTTGAGTCTCTCATTTAAAGACATTTTGGTTTCCTCTTTGTTTTTCTTCTCATGATGAACTTTTTTTTCTTTCTACTAGTATCCTTAGGCCCCTTGCGATTTTATCATATGTATTGGAATGAAAGTGGTATGAAGGCAGTTGATGAAAGAAAACTGAGAATTCGGAAGAAAGGTCAGAGAAAGTCATACAGTGATCATCTAGTAATAGCTATGAAGACGTTCCTCTAAGGAAAGAGGATATATGAGAGCAGGTTCTTGAGATTATTTTTATGTAGAGTTTCTGACATCACCTTGTCCTATTTGTAGTGGAATGCGTACGGCACTTTCAACTGTTTTGTATGTTTTTACATACATATCCACTCTTATATTTTGAGAAAGAGATTCGAATATATCATATTATTTTTCAAACAGGTATACTTTGATTACATGAGAAGTTTTCGGCAAGAGTTTGACAGTTTCTTTGAAGATGGCACAATTGTAGAGATAGAAGTTGGCCTTGGTCCGTGCGGAGAGCTTCGTTATCCTTCTTATCCTGAGAGGCATGGGTGGAAATATCCGGGCATAGGAGAGTTTCAGGTACTTGGCAAAACCTCCCAAGATTTAGGTCTCCATGTGTTGATGTTGTAAACTTGTTTCCACATTTAATTTGCATATTGTTGGCATGGGAAATGTTCATTTCACTGTCATTCATTTTTGTTTTGTCATGTTAAGTTGCCACTATAGTTGGGATGCAAAAATGTTCATCTCACCATTTCCTTACATCTGTGTTTGTATTTTCTGCAGTGATATATTAATTTTTGTGTGATTTGCATGTAAAATGCTCATCTCACCAATGCCCAACATCTATGTTTGTCTTTATATATTATATAGTGTTATGATAAGTATTTGCAAAAAAGCTTGCTGAAAGCTGCGGAGGATCGAGGGCATTTAGAATGGGCCAAAGCACCAGATAATGCTGGTGATTACAACTCCAAATCAGAAGACATAGATTTCTTCCGCGATGGGGGTGATTGGGACAGCTACTATGGTCGATTCTTCCTTCGGTGGTATTCACAACAACTTATAGATCATGGTGATAGAGTCTTGTCTTTAGCCCATTTGGCATTTGAGAGTACACCCATAGCTGCAAAGGTAAGACGGATCTTGTCTTTCCAAGGCAATTTGTTTCATCTCCATTTCTGAAAAGTACGATTTATCTGCTTCTTTTCATGCATTCTTTTTGTGCCCAAGATCTCTGGAATACATTGGTGTTACAAGACAGCTAGCCATGCCGCAGAGCTTACAGCAGGTTTCAATAACTCTACCCACAGAGATGGGTATGCTCCAATTGCTGCGATGCTTAAGAAATGGAATGCAACATTTAACTTTACTTGTGTGGAATTGAGGACAAAGACACAAACCAAAATGTATCCGGAAGCAATGTCGGATCCTGAAGGTTTGGTTTGGCAGGTGAAAATGCTCTTCTTTACATTGCTATGTATTTGAATATGTAGAATCCTTTCACTCTACAGTGGATAAAATTGTATCACATTTTGAGCACTCCATGACTAGAAAATCATCTCGTATCTCTATTATTTAATACCCAATTCCAAAGGAGCAAACCATGACAGAAGGAAATTATATCACCTTTTTAGCACTTGTGGTTGGAATATTTGTCTTCTGATGCCAGTACATTTCGAAAACATGCATGTTGGTAGCAAAATTGTTTAAGAGTCTATTACTAATCGATAGACCAAAATAAAGTAAAAACAAGGTAAATAGATTGGATAGAAGAACCCGTTCCACCCGACCACCCCTGAGCTATGATCAAGACATAGCCAACCTACCACCGACGTCCCATACCATTGGATATTAGGGTGACTAATACCTTGGAAAAGATTAACATGATCGTTGTGACGACGAAAGCCTAGCCCACATCACTGGTGTCTAAGACAACAACCTTCCGACGTAATGTGCTTATGAGGGTAGCTAAGTCTCATATTTATACCTCGTCCTAGGCCCCTTGAATAGATGTGCTTTTTTAAAAGATTCTCCATTCATTGGTTCTCGTGATCATGATAGTGCATGCAGCTATCATTCCTTCAATCCAATCATGTTAGTCCCTTTCTAACATTAGTGAATATACCCTTCACTTACGTAAATATTAGTGACCTACCCTTCCCTACGTTATGTGTACATAACAAAAATAGCAATACTTACCTGTATACACTTTCTTTCTCATCTCTTTACATGTTGGTTGGAATGTAATCTCTTTTCTGGTCTTATGGGCTATTTCGGCCTCGTAAAAGACGTTAATTATCTGCCTTTCTTTACATAATTAGACAAATCAAAGAAGAAAGTGGTACCTCTTCCACCTGGTTTTTCTATTGGAACCCAAAATAGTAGAAAAAACGAAAATAAAATAAAATGGGTCTTTTGGACCAACACACTACCTCTTCCTGTGCTGTAGTGTAAAAGTGGTTTTACACTTAGATGTTGAGCTTTTGGCTAATGTCATTTTAGCTTGGAAATTACAGGTTTTGAATGCGGCTTGGGATGCTGGAATACAAGTAGCCAGTGAGAATGCATTGCCATGTTATGATAGAGATGGTTATAATAAGATTCTCGAGAATTCAAAACCTAAAGATGATCCTGACGGGCATCATTTGGCTGCTTTTACATACCTGAGGCTTGGTCCTACACTGATGGAGGAAGAGAATTTCAAGGAGTTTGCACGATTTGTTAAGCGTCTCCATGGTCAGAATAGCTTTTTCTGTTTTCTTTTCTTTTCTTGCTTTTTTGACTTTTGCCTTATGTAAGCCTTGTTAGTCATTACGATTCCGCATACTATACCATATTCATATCTTTGGACATGTTAAATCGTTTTCGCAGGAGAAGCAGTTGATGATTTGCAGTTATGAAGGATGTTGAAACAAATCATTCTCTCTTACTTTTGGCCATTGGCTTTCACTATTATGTAGCTATACAAAAACATTGCACTGGAAATTCAACAAACAAAATGAAACACAAATGTACACTACAATTTACAGTGCATTCACCTCTTCATTTGGGTCGACCCAATTTTAATCACACAATGGAAGCACGTATGCAGCCATTACAAGACATTCACTCTCTAACGTTTCACTACCAAATGCAAGTGCAACAAGGGAATAACAATAACTTGTTTGTGTCTTGAATAAATATTACTTTTCTTTCCTGGTGGAAGGAGAGATTATTTGTTGACAATGCACTCTTGTTGGGACTCTAGTCTGCTCTCTTGTTTCTAAACTAAACCATATGATTTTGTTTTCTTCTTATTCTCTCTAGAAACATTCTCTCACAAACCATACACATCTCTCGATTGTATGTGCATGTCGTAAATATACTTGGTCAAATAATCAATGTGGAAAATTATGCTGCATATTGTCTCTATATGTATGTCTTTGTTTATTCCTCATATCTTTTTGGTTGTAGATTGTTTTGACTTTTAGATCTTGAGTAGTGACTGTCTTCCCACAACCATCATATTTCGCTAGTTTCAAAAAAACTTTTCTTACAAATATTTGGGCTTGCAATCTTCGTTTTGATTTATAATGTAATAATCTCCTCATTCTCTCTGTTTGTTATGGCAAGACTCAGGTATATAAGAACATATCTTGTATGGAATGAAGTCGATGCAAAGGTAATAGCCTTCCTCGTAACTAACAAAAGTTTTGTATCACAAGTCCCTAGTGGAATGTTATAAAAAATAAGTATTTATGTTTTTTCTGATTTTGAGACTAATTATCCAAGTAAGAATGATATAGGTATTTTAAAGCTTGGGAATCATGCAATGAATCAATACCATTCAAGATGCATTGGTTACACTATAAAATCCAAGTGTAATGGTTGATGGAAAGAGTTCAATTGTCTGTATGAAGCTTTCTTTTTAGGTTGTTAGTTGCATCTAACATACTAGCCACTTTTTGAATCGATTGCTTGCTTTGAGGGTTTAGGAGGGAAGAAAACAAAAGGACTCAACCACAACTGATCAAGTATGCATTTTATATATTTCGTATCCGCTTGGTGCACATATGCTTTTGTCAATTTGAATGATTCATGATTCATGTTTAGGGTTTTGGGTTGGATGAATGTTGGGTTTGTTTCAAAGGGTTGTGGATGGGTGAAATGTTGTTGAAATATGGTATTAGGGTTTAGATATTGGGGCTTTGGGTTTCAATCTTGTTGTGGGACAAAGAGACAAAAACAATTGTGGATGAGCATAATGTACCCGTTTGAGAGAGTGCATTCAGACTATGCATGCATCAAAGTGTTTTCAGATTGTGAATGCATTCAAAGTGTTTGCAGTGTGCCAATCAAACACAATACATTCAGAGTGTGTGCAATGTATGTGCCGATCCAAGTGAGTGCATTTTACTCTGCATGCATTCATTCAAGAGTGTTTGCTGTTGGGAGACAGGTCCCTCCGGATGGGAAGGGAGAAGAACAGTGCCGACGAACAATCTCGGCCGAGGCCGAAACCGGAAGAGGAGTACCCGGCTACGGAGAGCTAGATGGTGCAGACCCGGTGAGAACCGGATGAGGAGTACCCGGCTACGGAGAGCCGGATGGTGCAGACCCGGTGAGAACTAGATGAGGAGTACCCGGCTACGGAGAGCCGGATGGTGCAGACCCGGTGAGAACCGGATGAGGAGTACCCGACTACGGAGAACCGGATGGTGCAGACCCGGTATGAACCGGATGAGGAGTACCTGGCTACGGAGAGCCGGATGGTGCAGACCCGGTATGAACCGGATGAGGAGTACCCGGCTACGGAGAGCCGGATGGTGCAGACCCGGTATGAACCGGATGAGGAGACATATTGGTAAATATGTTTCTGAGAGTCCATTGAGGCTATATTTGTAAATAGCCGAAAAGTCATATTAGTATAAATATGACTTAGGGGAAACTTTTAGCAAGGGTTGTTGTTGTTGTTGTCATTTTCCTTTTTTGCACGAGATTAGAGCGCGTAACAGTGTACACAGAGAGAGAGAGAGAAAGAGGTCGCTGCCTCTGTTGTAACCGCCACCTGTGGCGAAGATCGTGAGCACGAGGTCGTTGCCTCCGTGAACTCACTGTTTGTACATTCCAATATAGTG
Source organism: Azolla caroliniana (assembly GCF_043228905.1). Lineage (NCBI taxonomy): Eukaryota > Viridiplantae > Streptophyta > Polypodiopsida > Salviniales > Salviniaceae > Azolla > Azolla caroliniana. Next base: position 3,106,546 of record NW_028230448.1, on the reverse strand, counting down.
ATAGTTTGCAGCATGTGGGCTGCCGTGGTTTTTCCCTTAGTTTGGGTTTTCCACGTAAACATCCTGTCTACCTTTTCTCTCCTTTGTGTCGTGCATTTGTTTCTCGTTTTCTGTGTATGATTCTAAGCTCGGTTGTGGCCGAGCGTTGCGCATAAGGAACGACCAGTTCCCGTCATTTGCAATGATCCAAGAGAGTGCATTCAAAGTATTTGCAATCTGGCATTGAAGTGCATGCATTCAGAATGTTAGTCTTCTTATATGAGTAAAAGAGTTAGTCTTGAGTCCTCTCTTTTGCTCACAAATTGCAGTCTTCTAAGGAAACATCATAATACTTGAGTTGAGATGAAACGAGAAATTGCATTATAATACTTGAGTACTTAAATGTATTTCTCTCTCATTCTCTTAAGCGATGTTTACTTAATTCTCCTAATGTTGATGTTATGATGTGAAATGAAAGTAGATATAGTGTAGATATTCTTAGTAGGTTTTATGGAATAGAAGGATTAAACAAAGGACTCGGAAAGGAAAAATAAGGTCTAATATAGTAGAGTTTGCATTCATGGGGGTATGTTTACGAACATGTTTTCAAATTGTTGTAATTCTTTTACGCTTTCTCATATGAGCCAACTTCTAAGGAAGCCATAAAATAAATAGTAGGAGATCATTTGGTAGTGAATCTAATCTAAGAAATATAAATGGAGATTTTGCATTCTCTTTCCAAGTTGATTACCTTCCAAAGAGCTTGATTTTGTACACATCCTCTATAATTTTATTAATGTTAATGCATTTCAGTTTTCAGTTTACATCTATACTTGTTCATTCTCTTGGTTTCCCTATCATTTCACTTATAGTATAGAGAAAATGTATGAGGTCTCTATATTGGTGTGGGTCCGCAGAGTTCCTTGGCATAGATGGTTGCCAAGTCCTCGGAGTTTCGTGGCATTGATTCTTATTGGGGTGAAAGAAAACCCAATGAAGGGAGGTATGGCAGGATTCATTTGTCAACAATGTATATGTGACTATATTCTAGTGCATGTGTTCTAACTTGGGTAAAGGTTGCAAGGTTTTTGTAAGAAGGGGTATTAGTGTTGTCAATTCAAGAAAATTGGAGGCTCAAAATAACATGGAGATGGCAAAGGTAGAGACTAATGAGGATGCAGACCTGATACCAAAACATGAATCATAATATGTTGATGCTCCTCCAAAAGGCAAATTTGTGTTTGTCCTTGTCTTCTAGTTGGAGGCCCATATATGCATATAAGTGATTACAAACATTGTGAAATAAGCTTTGAGTTGACCCAGTTTCTATCTTCAAGAGTGTCTGAGATCCGACAAGGATAAAACCTCGGGGGTGTACAATTACTAAGTCACACTTGCAAAACCCACAATGGTTTCATAAGAAATTGGAGATAGAGGCATATTTATTGAAGGGAAATGGCATTAGGATGGTGCTTCCAAGAGAGTTGAAGATAGTGTAAGAGGAGCAATTGTCAAAAGGGAAAGATTGCGGTGCCTCATACTTCAACAACTATGAAAGGGAAAGGTCAATAAAGCTTTTTTTTAAATGTTGAACTGAAATACAATAGAGCTTGTCAGTCGTATCTAAGAATAATATGGAAGAAAGTGCGTGACACATACAGTGCAATCCCTAGACCATTGTGATAGAGACCACTTCAAACCTACACGAACCCAGAATTTGCTGCCAAGTTTACACATAACAAGATGGCAATATATACTATACTCAACAAAAGACTAGCGGATGGAGAAGATATAGACAAAGATTGTGAAAGGATATGAATCTTACGTAAGGATTGTGTTTCTCAAGAACAAATCATTCAAAATTTATGAATTGACTAATATGTAGAATCCAATCTTTGTAATTGTAGTGTAGTGTTCATTAGTTGCAAATACCCGAAGATGATGGGAACATCTCAACTAGGAGTGGACAAAACCCACAATCAAATTCCACACCAACTCAACCCATAAAGGAAAAAATCCAAGTTCGACGAAAAGAGGTGGATTGGACCTTATGTTAGGAGACTCCATCTGATTCAAAAGAGAAACATGAAGATGTTGGAATTGTTCACATTGCATATGGGAAAGCCATGAGTTAATGGACATGACAAATGGGAAGTGTGTCACTTCCATGTACCTCATGGAAATGTCTATGTACATAAGGTTTTCCCCTCTCGTCGATGTCGTTGGCCTTGGGTTTAGACCAGCGTATTCCCTCTTGGTGGCGAGTAGAGCGGAAGTGGTTGCCAAACACTTCCGAGCTACTAACTCACTTTGCTTATAGATTAACACTTAATATCTCGCCTTACTCTCTCTCATACCATGATAAACAAATTTTGAACAAAGGAAGTATTTATTACTACCACTCTCCTTAGTACAAAGAGGTTTAGCACCATACAAAAGATAAAGATTAGGGTTTGGCTTACTACTCTCCTTACCACTAGGAAGATACCTTAAACTCATGTCCACCTCATCCTTAGTGAAATCCATATCCAATTCATGACTAATGAGGTCGTGCACAATACATCCAACCACATCATAAAACTCATGGTGTGCTCTACTCACCTCATTTATCATGAACAATTGTGGGCTAATCAACTCCTTAAAGTAATGAACACATATTGCAATTATTGCAGCTAGATCCACTATAAATTCATCCCCTTGCTTCATATGTACCACATTAGGTCGAGCATAGGTAGGATGTAACGCTTGGAAAAACAAATGAGATTGACATTGATTATCTATGAGCCCATCCTCAAGTTTTCGCATCTTAGCACAAGGATAACTTTGACATTGCAATTGAGAATAATAATATGCAATTGACTCTAGATATCCAAAATCTCCTCATATAATGGTGCATGTATCAATAATGCATTACACCTAGAGAGAACTTGTGAGAATGGTTGAAAAAGAATCCTCGTGCATCACATACATTCTATTTAACTGACTCCATGTCTATGTCGAGCAGATTAGACGATAAAACTTGGATCATTCTCATGCAACCACGTCCAAACATCCAACTTCAAAACCTCCATAGCCAATGAGCCTCAACAACATGCTAAGGATCATCCATGATTGAATGTTGAAACATAGATTGACTGGCATAAACACATGTTAAAATCACCCATAAGTAATCCTGGACGGCCCACACATAGGGTTTGAAGGAGTGAGGCCCATAATACAATATGTTGAGTGGCTTGGTTAGGGGCATACCAACCAACCACACAACCTTGTCAAGATAAGTGCTTTCTATAACTAAAAACTGACCATAAGGATCATTATGCACCACTTGAGGATAACATTTATCCCCACAATTAATACCACACCTGAATAATGAATAGTAAGATGTCTAGTATAGAATGATACAATCCACACAAATGAACTTAACTCATGGCACTTATGCTCCACTACACATAATATATCTCATTCTCTACTTAACAAAGTTTCCCATAACATATACTTCTTATGAGGAGAACATGCCCCTCTCACATTCCATGTTACCACTTTCATTCAATCAACAATGTTATGGGTGCATTTGCTCCTTCAAAGCAACTGATGTCATGAAACTAGTCAAAGCATGTTCTAATGCTGCATATGGATTTTCATGCAGCACATCCTTAGGGCCGTCTATTGAAACCTTTTGTTTAGGTCATCCCACTTGATAAAAACCTCGAGGATTTGATGAATTTATAACCCGTCCCAATGAATCAACTTGAAGTTGAAGGGTTAATCCCTTATCCCTAAATTGTCGTTTCCAAGGAACTTTTCAAGGACCCTCCCTTGTTCCTGAAGTAACGTGGACAAACTATTACGTTGCATATTCATTGATTTCCCCTTTGACTTGCGTTTTACATGATGTCAATCTTTACCAACAATAACATCAATACTAGTCCTATCCAATACTTTCCCCCCCTTATATCTAAGCACTAAACTTTGATTTTCCATATCTAGATTGAGTTCCCTTATTCTTATGGCCCAAACCTTGACGTGATGTTCCTTCATCCATAACAACCACAATATCAGACATACCAACATCTCTCTCAACTCCTTCATTACCATTCCTATCATGAACACATGAACATCATGGCTTCACTCAAACTTGAATCGAAGACCTTGTAATACATAATCGAAAACCCAACCATTAAGATAGCCTATTGTCATATAAGATAATATACTTTTTGTAATATATTAATTATTGTAAAAATGTTGGAACATTCTAGAACATTTTAGAATATCCTAGAACATCTTAGAATGTTCTAGGTCTAGAACATTATAGAATTCTCTAGGCTATTCTATAAGGCGATGGAAGAAGGATATAAAGAGAACAGAAGAAGAAATGAACAAAATGATAAGAGAAGAATGTGTGTATTAAATAGGATGGTCATAAGAGGAACTAGATACAAGGTAAGCAAGGAGAGATTAAGATTCCATGGTCACCAAAAGATAGGTGCAGGATGAGGCGACCATGTAGTTTTGCAAGTGAGACCACCAAAATGAGCGCTTCACCAGCTCTAGGATCTAGGCAATACCAAAATGTCTAGCCATTGGGGCATCGTGACAGTGTTCTAACACTTGAATTCCTTATAGAAGGCTTGAATCAAGTGGTGTGGCATAAACTATTGTTGCATGTAGCTTTGATGGACCTAGGAGAATTTGCTTTTGATTGTCGAAGGTCAGATCTCTAGGCTAAAGTGCCACATATGAACGTCAAGATAGAGCATCTACTTTCCCTTGTTGTTTCCTTGGACGAAAAATGATCTTGAAATTGAAACGAGTTTATGTACAATAACATGGTACACTCTTCTACGAAGGTTATACCTTTCTTTGCCTACACCGACAACCATCATTGGTGGTGTATCATGGAACTTCCCAAGGTCTCACCAAACCCTAGTGTGGAGCATCACCTCCGCTGACTACAACCTATCTAGTTAGTGTTATCTTCACATTTTCAAAAAGCTCAAGCACAACATAAGACCAACGTAGATCGACATTGTCTTAAGTTTCCTTTTAAGATTGGTGACCGAGTATGGTTGCTTTGTCATCACATCAAGACCACCCGGTTGTGTGCTAAGCTCGATTATCAATACTTAGGTCGTTTTGTCATCACAACGCAGATTAATGATGCAAAATTTCTTCTTAATCTTCCTACACAGTTATGGCTTCACCTAGTCTTTCATAGCTCTCTTTTGGAACCTTGTCATACCCCTTCAATTCCTAATCTTGTTTTGTTAACTCCGCCTTCTCTCCAACTTGCTGACGGACCTATCTATGAGGTAGCTGCTAGCACAATAAGCTCTATTATCTAGTTGATTGGCTAGACTATCCTCCGAGTGATTGCACTTTGGAACCTGTTGATAATGTTTGTAATGCTCAAGCTCTTGTCCATTTCCATTATCAAAACAAACCCAACCTTGGATTATTAACACTGACTTCCACTCATCGCTCTATAAGGAGCGATATTATCATGAACACATAAACATCATGGATTCATCTAGTCTTGAACCCATGACCTTGCAATTCATAATAGAAAACCCAACCATTAAGATATCCTATTGCCATATAATAAAATATACTTTTTGTAATATATTGATTATTGTAAAAACTCTAGAGCATTCTAGAACGTTCTTGAATATTCTAGAACATCTTAACATATTCTAGGTCTAGAACATTACAAAAATCTCTAGGCTATTCTATACGAACCAATAAATAGAGACATACAAGTCTTCTCAAATAATTTCAAATCAACACCAATCTTAAGCTCTCATCACCTATCTTGTATATGGTTCCTCTTGTGCTCATCCTATCTTAATACACCCGTTCTTCTCTTATCATTTTGTTCTCTTTATATCCTTCTTTCATCACTCTATCTTTTACTTTGTTCTGACAATTCCCTTCATTAGGAACCTCCAAAGTTGAAGTACAATGACGTTGATATTCCACCATAAAGTGACCCCATTCACCACATCCAAAACAATGACCTACAAATATCTCCCACTTCAATTCAAAATAAAGTCTTTCCATACCAGGTGTGTTCATACACACCCATCTTGGCCTCTTACGACTTGTATCCCATAACACACAAAAATTGCATTTATTTGTAGCATTTGCATGAGGAGATACCAACACTTTACCTATTTGACTCATCAACATTGGTAAAAGTGTCCATATTGTCATGGATGAGTATAATAGAGCAGAACCAAGACGAAACTAAGAACTAAGAGAGAGAATAGGCAAGAGAAAGAGAACAATAACTCAACTTATAATTTCGTAAATGGTGTTGTTTACCTTAATTAGAATTGTAAAGAATCGGGAGTGATTCTGTGCAGCGGAAGAGATGTGTGTGTGTGTGTGAGAGAGAGAGAGAGAGAGAGAGAGAGAGAGAGAGAGAGAATACAATGTATACTGAAAACAAGAAAATTGTATTAACAAGGAGCAAGAATGAACCAACAACAATTACAAAGAGAAGGAGAAGGTGCTTATATAGTCACCTTCTCTCTAAGTTCTCTCACTTGAACCGTCTCTTGGGAAAGAGGTAGAGTCTTAACTATTTATGAAATATGTGTCATACAACTTAAAGTTCTATGACACACTAGTTACTCTATATTAGGAGGTGGGGTGTTCACACGCTTGAGATACTAAGGTGTGTTCCCACACTAGGGAAGTTGAGTTTGATTCTCAACACACCCCCTCAAACACAACTTCTGGTCACCAGATAGTTGGTTCGAACGGGTCTGGTTTCGGCTTCGATTGTGGATGGCCTGCTCACTCATGTGTTTGTTTTGCTCCGTCTGACTTCGTGTCGGATGGCTCCTTATCCTTACTCTTACTCCCCCTCAAGCTCAGCTGGTTAGTGGTCGAAAGACCGAGGTTTGTCGTGAACTATTGCAGCTTGTTAACTCTGAGGGCCTTCGTGAAGATGTCGACTGTTTGCAGATTCATACTGATGTGTTGCAAGTCGACATCTCCAGCCAGGACATGCTCTTGGATGAAGTGATAATGCACTTCAATGTGATTGGTCTGAGCATGAAAGATTGGGTTCCGAGCCAGATGAATGTTGCTCATGTTGTCGCAGTAAAGGAGAATTGGATCCATGATGGGACGCCCAGATCCTTCAAGATTCTTTTCAGCCAAACGGTTTCGCATGCGGCAATGGTCGCATCCCTATCGTTGTAGCCAAATCGGTCGGGTGGACAACCGCAATAATTAGTTGTGAATCTCGGGTTCCTTGTCCACCACTATGTACCACAACCCCTTGACCTGATTACCTTAGAAGTAATCGAAGGTGTTATCTCCGAGCAGAGACAACACAATTTGGCACGCCTAGTTCACGTTGTGCAATACAACGAACAACGTAGGTGGAAACCCCAATCGCCATTACGGCGCCCAATCACACCATGCGTTCTCGGCTACCCTCCCACCGCGTCGAGCCAGCCGAGGAAACTGCCAACTCCACGCTCACACAACAATCATCTCCGAAGCCCTCGGAGTCGCACCACTCACCAGTCGTGGCCCCAGACACACAGTCACACATAGGCTCTAACCTCGCCGCACCTCCGAGTCCTACAGAAGTTACCCAAGCCGAGTTCAACCCCTTTCCGGCATTACTAGAAGACCCAAACTTCGACACCATGCCTTACTCGTATCCCCGCTATACGTATAGCTCCAATGCGGAAGCTCACCTCCGCTCTTTTCTATCTACTTGGAAACCCAACCATTCGACACAATGTCTCACCACTACGGAGGTCGACGCCTCCAGAATCGCCGAGTTCACCCTCTCTCTGGACGGACCCGCCACACGGTGGTACTCCCGCCACGACCCTAGGGAGTTTACAACATTTCAAGATGTCCGTACCCGCTTCCTCGAACTATTCCACTGGGAGATCCCAAAGCGCGAACTGCTCCACGAGTTCTACACCATTGCCTAGGAACCGAATGAAACGGTTTCCTAGTTCACACACCGATTTCAGGACCTCTATCGACAACTCGCACAAGACATTGTCGCGTTGTTACATGCGTGCGTGGAGAACAAGGCGGGACCACTGGGGTCTTAGACCGAGGAATAGGTGAGGAAAGAGAGAGAGAGAGAGAGAGATCACTCACGTATAGACAAAGAAGCGCACGGGGACACGACACAACAACACAGGAGACACGAGTTGAGAACACTAGAGTATGTATGTAAATATAGGCATGTATTTGTATGTATGCAGACGACTCGAACGATTACAGCCGATCAGGTCGGCGAGGTGGATGCCGACGCCTGATCACCCATGCACACAGGAGAGCAAGATGGAGATTCTGCCGGAAGCACACGGGCGTTCCACGGAGTAGAATCAGCCTCCTGAGAACCTGCGCAAAAGAAAGCTATGGAGAACGACAGAGAAGAAGAGCTCGGTCCCAGTTCGACAGCACTCCGTTCCTTCTAGCCTTTTTCTTTTTTCTCCCCGTCTCCCTCTCTTTTATAGCTCAAGGAGGGAGGCCGTCTTACCCGTTTACATCACATTAATTCTCTATCCTTTCGGACAGAGATACTCCTCGATTCTCCCTATAGAATATTGCTACCTATCTACTGTACAACAAGGGGCGTGCCCACGTGTAAGGGCCGGTTCACACATGCTATACACGGTTTGCGCCTGGGGACGGTTTTCTTCACGACAACGTATTGGCAAATCATTTGAAAGACACATTCCTTGCCAGACTCCGAGAGCCTCTCTGAACTACGCTTGCCGTAACGGATTTTTCACAACAAACCATCGAACATGTGGTCGCTCGAGTCTTAGCCTTGGACAGAGCTCACTATAGTAATTCCTTCTCGATGGGCTCCCTCCAAAATGCCTTACCAACACACGAAGAAACCCAGTTTCGGCAGGCGCTGCAATACACAACTTGTTCCAATTCCGGCCACTCGGTCGTGGATTTCCCTCTTCAGCTTCATTGCTCTATCTGCCATTCTCGAGTACATACGGTTGAGCAATGTGAGTACAACATGCTCAACCGTACTGCCTCGGTTCTTGTACGACAAATTAAGCCACACCTTGATCTCCCTCAACAAGATGACCTTCCTCCACCACGGAATAGGGACGCTGAACGGCCTTGGTATGACGATTGGCATCCCCAAGACGACAGTTACCGATCCGAGCTGGATCGTTAACGCCGAGATAACCAATACCGACCTGAGGAGCCGTGCTATCACCTAGATAATCGACCTCGACCCTAGGACGATCGCTACCGATATTGCGATGACCGCTATCATCCGAATTACGACCGAGATGACTATACGAACTGAGGTATCCACGTCACAACCAATGGCCTCCCTATAATAATCGCGGTCCCCGAGACTCGGGCAATAATCGACGACCCTTCGACAACCGTCGCCAAGACCCTTTGCGCACCGATAATCGATGACACCCCTTGCCCGAGTCTCGGGAAAACGCTCCCCGTGCCCAAACCTACGCCTTGCTGGCCCGAGAAGATCATCCCTCACAAAATCAAATATCCCAACTTGCGCAAGGGGAATCCAACAACTCGGACACTAGTAACATGCTTTAACTGCAACTAACTAGGGCATTACGCCACTCAATGCCCGACAAACGATCGAGGTAAAGCACCTGTCATAAACACCATTATGGTAGATGTTCAACGGGTCACAATTCAAAGCAAAGCCGATAAAACACAATGGGAAATTCAAGACGAAGTCCGGTAGGCTGCCAAAAAATGGGTCGACACTGCTAATCAGGCAAATACCGAGAGAATGCAGACGGAGATGAATGATATCACTATCGGTCCCTCAGCTTCCTCTCAACCTACCGGGGCACATGACGACGACCTTGTGTGGCAAGCTCTCACAAACTGCCAAATCTCCATGCCCTAACATAAACTACAATTGCTTCCCTAATCAATTTTCTTCCACAATGTCGAGGATGTGCTCGGAAGGTGGGAGCATGGTCATCTCCTCAGTTGTGGGCGCTATAGTGTCGTGTTGTCCAACGGAGGTGTCGGCTCGTCATGTGGGATCTGCTTGGTGTGTATCGCGGCCGAAACATTCGCTAGTTTCCATCATAGTTGGTGGGGTCGAGGACTCCTGCTCTGTGGTATACTCCTGCGTTTGCTTTGGTTCTAGTGCCATCCTTGGGCTGGTTCCTTGAATGCACGTTCGGTTTCGAGCATTAGCAACATCTGGTTGTCATTGAATTCCTCAAGGAGGCCCCCCGATTGTCGTGGTGTGCGTGCTTAAACCAACCATTCTTTCCACCTGTGGGCTAGAGTCTCCTCGACCTTTTGATTAAGCTTCGACCAATGTTTGAGGACGAGGGCTCGGATGCGTGTTTTGATCATTTCATCTTTAGCCTGTAGGGTTTGCAGTTCTTCTTTTGCTTGCTTGGCCTCTAACTGTGATTGGATTTTGGCGATTTCATACGACTTGATGACCGTGCTCAGTTTATTTGTAGTTTCAGCTACTCCGCGATGTACTCTTTTTTTGCTTGTCGAGGTCTTTTTGCAACTCATGACATTTTTTCAGACAATACATATTTGTCTGTGGTTGCTTCTTCTAACGCTATCTGCTACTGATTGAAGTCTTTCTCGAGTTCGTTGTGCTTGTTTTGTAGAGTGACGAGCTCTTCTGCTTTTACGCGAAGTGCATGTTGATGCTCCTCCTCGGCTTTCTGTTCTATTGCCTGAAGTTAGGCCGTTCTGTCATTGAGCAATTATTGGAGCTTGGCTTCTCTCTTCTCTTGCTTGCTCCTTTAGTTGGTCAACCTCTACTTTAGCCTTTTCATATCATTCCTTGGCTTTGTTCGCAATTGCCGTTTGGACCACGACCTCCTCTTCGTAATTGCGGGTTTGGTTGTCAGCTGATAGCGCGTTGGTGGTGTCATTGATCTGGATGGACATATCCACCCACTCGGGGGGATTGGTTGGGTCTGTTTGGGTCGACACCTCGAGAGGGTTGGATATGGGGGTGGTAGGGCGAGCGAGGTAGAGTCCCCAGTTATTCGGAGCCATTGCTCAAGCTAGGTGAGGTGGTTCTCAAAAGCTTGCCATAACTCTGTGGTCGTTTTTGCTTGTTTGCATGCTTGTTTGTTGCTAACTGCCATATATTTGGCCGCGCGGGTAGTTTTCGCCAATTTGCGGTAAACTTCGACCAACGCCGTGTTGAGCTTGGGTAGCTCAATGCATGTGCGAGGTTTTTTGGTGACGCGTCATCGGCTGACTTTTTGTAACTTTGGCTCGTCATCAGATTCAAGCTCGTTTACCAATGCTCGCTTGACTATTTGTTGCTCAGGGTGATCCTCATCCATTCGGGACGGAGCCGCAACTTGGAAGCGAGCAAGGAAACATATAAGCTCGTATGTTGTGATGTGTTGCAAAATGACGCCAAGCTCATAAGATTCCGCCGGCAAGTCCTTGAAGGTCAGGACTTCCTCCGAGAATCGGGAATTTTACCCTTGCTTAGTATGTTCGGTTAGGGTTAAAGTATTAGTGATAATGACCGCAATTGCCTTATCCGGCACTACGACCAGCTGTCGGTCTTCGGTCTTCGGAGTCCTCGGTAGTTTGTTCTTCACTGCAACGATGGAGCCGGCGGGGCTCGTCTTTGGTGCCACGAGTTCGTCATGAGGCCGCTTTGTTTGTTGTACCGTTGACCGATTAGTATCCGCAGCGGTCTTCAATGTCTCTTCTCGGTGTTCGGGGCGTAGACTGGGCAAGGGCCGTTGGGAAGATATGATTGGTGCAAAGGGTTTTGGTTTTTCGCTCCCCTGGATAGTGATGTTGTTTATGGCGTCCTAGGTTTTTGGCTCGGGCCTCGGCCGTGGTGAGGTAGGGGTGCGGACAAGTGTGTCGCCTTCCCATGCCTCTTGAGTTAGTTGTATAGTTCGTTGCTTTTTCGCCTGGGTGGTTAAGGTGGGGAGAGCAAAGGGTCGGTCGGGTGTTGCCAGGGTTTGGGGGAGGGGGGAGTAAAGCACGGCTAAGTGATGTGCTAAGGCAGGCAAGAATCGTTTACATGTTTGAAAAGTGGATATTGCGGCACAATTCCTTCCCCGATTATGATGCCCCAATCGATGGCGTCGCCTCGATATGCCGTGATGATGAGGTCAGCCTTCTTCTTGGGCATGTTGTATCCGTTTGCATGTACACAAACGAATTCTAGGAGGAAATGGGCCAGATTACCGAAAAACTCATTGGGGCCCCCATGTGTGCAATGGGCTTGCGCGGTGTTGTGAAGATTCCGGGCCATGGTGAGAAACCAGGGGATGTCGGAAGAATCGGCGGGGTGGAGCATGTGTACTCAACCTTGTACAAATGGTGTAGGTGATAGGGGTGCCTTTATGGCACCGAGTAGGAGTTAAGTCGGGACAGAGAATCCCATGTAAATCGGGATTTATCCCCCATGTTATGCACCTCCCTCCTTGTGCTATAAAAGGAAGGGAGGGTCCCTTGTAAAAGGGTTGCCCATTTTGAGTTAGGAGGGTATACCGTTGTATTTAGGGTTTGGTAGTGTTCTTCCTCTTCATCTTATTCTTACTTTCTTGGGGTTTTTACTTTGGTCCTCTTCACCCCATTTCGTTTAGGGTTTCATTTTGGTAGCTTCTTCTTCTTCTTACTTTCTTGTTTCGGTTAGGGTTCTTCGACTTCGTCTTCTCCTTCGTGTCTATTTAGAGTTTAGTCTGGTGAAGAGCTTGTATGTTCTGTGGGGTTTGCTTCTGCACAGTCTCCTGTGCAAGACCCCGCTCGTCGCGACGAGCCCGAGAGCTCCCCGATCGGCGGCTTGGTAGTAGACGGCTGTTGTGAACTAACCTACCTATTCGGCTCAAAGCTGGAGTTGTATCTTGCTCTTGTAAATATATATATAACAGGTTGTGCATATTTGTGTCTCTGTTGGTGTCAGATGCGTTTCTTTCCCTTTGTTTCCTGTACATAAGAGGCGTGTGTTGAGTCGGTGTTGCCCGCGTGGTTTCTCTCTCTCTCTCTCTCCTTCTCTCATGTTTGGTAGCCGCTGGTATGCAACCGGAATCGGTCTGGTTTGCGCCACAACCGGTGCAGCTGGGACTAGAGAGAAGTCGGCTTCTCGACACCCATCTCTTCCTCGTCTGAGACCCCCGTGGTCCTGCCCCTTTCGACACATACCCGCAAACTACCGCGAAATCTTTGGTGAACCCGACGTGAAAGGGCAGCAAGGGAGGATGGAGTTAGAAGACGATGACTTCACGGAGATGGTGGACGAAGTGGTGTTGGAGTTCAGACGAGTGGTGGTGAGACGTCGACGGCTTGGTAGTAGTTGGCTGTTGTAACCTAACCTACCTGTCCGGCTCAAAGCTGGAGTTGTATCTTGCTCTTGTAAATATATATATATTAGGTTGTGCATATTTGTGTCTCTGTTGGTGTCAGATGCGTTTCTTTCCCTTTGTTTCCTGTACATAAGAGGCGTGTGTTGAGTCGGTGTTGCCCGTGTGGTTTCTCTCTCTCTCTCTCTCTCTCTCCTTCTCTCATGTTTGGTAGCCGTTGGTATGCAACCGGAATCGGTCCGGTTTGCGCCACAACCGGTGCAGATGGGACTAGAGAGAAGTCGGCTTCTCGACACCCATCTCTTCCTCGTCTGAGACCCCCGTGGTCCCGCCCCTTTCGACACATACCCGCGGACTACCGTGAAATCTTTGGTGAACCCGACGTGAAAGGGCAGCAAGGGAGGATGGAGTTAGAAGATGATGACTTCACAGAGATGGTGGCCGAAGTGGTGTTGGAGTTCATACGAGTGGTGGTGAGACGAGAAGCGTCGCAACAAGCTATTGAGCAAGTGGTCGAAAGAGTCGGTCATTTCAACAGGGACAAAGTCACATTCAACTTGGAAGCCTACAATGCAGAAATGGAGGAGCGAGACGTAGATGAGGTGTTGAGGCTGGAGTTCTTTTGTCGGGTCGTCGTCGTCCGTATGCACATGGAAGTGAAGGAGCTCCAAGAAGCTCATAGTTCATGACCGGTTTGAATCGTCAGTTTCGGTTCTTCCTTCGCGCTTACCTCCCCGTAGGCTCGTTCAACCCATCGATGGGACCCTCACCGCGATCTCCGTAGTACGCGTACTTCCGCTGGCCCTTGTTCAGCCATATGCACGCTCTGCTCTCCGCTCTCCGCCGTATGCCCGATGTCCTCCGCTTGAGGAACACCCGTAGTAGCCCGCCTAGCCTCTGTCGACCATTCGCGTGGTCCTGATTGTCGTCCCGCGTTGTTTCCCACTGCCTTCGTCCCCTCGTTGCCACCTCCCTTCTCCTTGGTCTTACGTCACCACGTCGGCTCGGACCGCCAAGGTCTTCGGAATGGTGTGGAGGATCCTTCTCCGGTCTTCTACGCGCGACCTCCGAACCATGCAACCCATTCTTCGCGCTCGCCTTTATGCTCCGACACCTCCGTGTGCCGCGTTCCGCTTCCTTTGTTCGGCACCACCCGTGCCGAACACCATCCCATAGTCACGCTTCGATCCGGCCCGCGATGGCCACTTGCGAGACTCTTGTTCCGTCCCAGGTGTGCCTTTCCGGCCTGACACACCTCCCCGTGTTTGCCCATACCGGCTACTTCCGAAACCGTAACCGGCCGGTAAGGGTTTCGCACTTCGTCTGCACCCGTCTTACCGACTCCCGATCCGGTATCTCGTGTCGCCGGGTTCCGTTCCCTGCCGCCACCGTCCTTCTCCCTAGGTCTCGCGTTGCCACGTTGGCCGAACTGCCGGAGTCTCCGGATCGGTGTGAGGGTCCCATAGGACCGGACTCCGTTTCTCTGCTTGCTGAAATTTGGGTGTCTTTTGTCGGAATCCTTTGCGACTCTCCTCGTGTCTTTCGCGTAGCCGGGTCCCGCCTTCGTGTTGCCGGGTCCCGTTTCCCGCCGCCGCCAACCTTCTCTCTCGGTCTCATGTTGCCACGTTGGCCGAACTGCCGAAGTCTCTGGTTTGGTGTGGGGATCCCGTAGGACTGGACTTCCTTATGCCCACTGACCTTGTCGGTAGGTCCGATTCGGTTTGTAGCCACCTCGCCGGCCTGATACCTTCTTTCTCTGCTTCCGTCGTCCGATCACGTTCACCTACCGCCATCGTCCTCTCCTATAGGACTCACGCCGACACACGGGCCGACAGCCGGATCGGTGTGAGGATCTTCGTGGGACCTCGGTTTGCCCGCCTTGCCGCCGTCACCGCCCGTCGCTCTAGGTCTCATGCTGGCACTCGGGCCAACCGTCAGAGCCTCTAGGGCCGGTGTGTGTAAGGTCGCGGCACCGCCGCTTGTCTCCTTTGTCCTCCGCATCGACCTCTTCGGCTGGTCGCGTTCACCTGCCGCCACCGTCCTTTCCTATAGAACTCACGCCGGCACTCGGGCCGACAGCCGAATCGGTGTGAGGATCTTCGAAAACCGCCCATCCGCAGTTCTTTGCCTTCGTCCCCTCGCCGCCACCGATCATCACTCTAGGCCTCACGCCGGCTCTCGGGCCGACCGCCGGAGTCTCTAGAACCGGTGTGAAGGATCCTCCTCGGGCTCATCATATCTCTGACCCTTATCCTGGGTCTTCCTTCTTTCGCAAGCCGAGAGGGTGGCTCGCACCACACCCTCTCCCGTGGTACTGACGTACCGTGTCCCCAGCCTCTTCGTAGTCCTCCTCTTCCTCCCTCCCGGAATGGTTATGCGGAAGTCCGATCCGCCCGGTTCTCGTCCGTCATTCTCTGGATTGTCGGGTCCCGCCACCAACCTCTCCTATTGGACTCACGCCGGCACTTGGTCTGACAACCGGATCGGTGTGAGGATCTCCGTAGGACCGGTCTTCGTTCTCCTCTTCATCCTTCGTACTTCTCCCGAACTCGTCGTTGCTCTCCTTCTCGGGTACCCGCCTCCATCTCCCATCTCTCCAGGTCTCACATTGGCGCTCGTTGCCGGCTGCCTGAGTCTCTAGATAAGACGTGGTGTTTCCGTCCCGTAATGATTTGCGGACACTCGTTCGGGTTACCGCTCCCCAAGCACTTTCGGTGAGAAGCCTCTAGACTTTGATCGATCAAGTGTCGCCTGCACTTGATTCTCCAATGTCCGGAGTTTCGGGCAGCGGTGTCCGAAACCTATTGGTCTCTCTCCGCAACCTCGATCGCTAGCTTCCCGATTTGCGGCCTTCGCTTGGCCAGCTTGTGTCCTCATGTAAAAGAGGGAGATTTGTTTCGCACCCTCTTCCGCGCCGACACTATTGTACCGAACCGAGCCCTACCAATCGGGCTCTATAGCCCGTCCCTGGTCTTTTGGATCATGCTCCATCTGAATCGGAATGTCGATCTTTCCGTGCCACCTCCGTCCTTGGCCTCTCCCGTGGTACCGTGGTACCGGTCTTCCGCCATCGCGTGGGGCAAGTCCGTCTCCTCACTCTCGGCTTGCGGCCTCAATCTTTCCTCTTCCTCGAGCATCGCCTCGAGAGCTGCGTACGCCTCTGCAATCCTGGCCCCAACACCGACCCTTGCCGACTCTCTTTGCCGTTCGACCTCTTCCCGCTGTGATGGCACGCCATTGCGCGCCTTCCTCTTAGCCTTCTCGGGTCGCTCGTCATCTAGCCATTGGCACACCCTTCCGACCTTCGACCAGTCCTCGGTGAGGCCATTCGCTCCGTCCTCGTCTTCGAGCTCAATCACGATGGCCTCCCGTTCCACTTGGTCGATTGACTTAACGAACAACAGGACCTTGTCCACCCCCACCAATCTTTGTTCCCGCTCTGGGAGCCGAGTAAAGCGTTGATCGAACTCCTTAAACGCCTTCATCGCGCCCCAGTGGTTCTTTGCCGACAATATCCATTGGTCGAAGTTACGCCTTCCCTGGCCTTTCGGCTGCCCTCCGTATGCCTTCAGGAGCGCCTCTTCAAAGGCCTCCCACGAACTATGAGCTTCATGGAGCTCCTTTACTACCGCATGCATCCGGACAGCTATGGCCCGATAGAAGAACTCCAACCTCAATGCCTCGTCTACGCCACACACTTCCATTTCCGCGTTGTAGGCTTCCAAGTAAAATGGGACCTTGTCCCCGTTGAAACGGCCGACTCTTTCGACCACTCGCTCAACCGCTTGTTGCGCTGACTCTTGTCTTGATGTTGCCCGTCCAAACACCCTCACCGCTTCGACAAAAAGTTGCGCGAAGTCATCTTCTTCTAGCTCCATTCTCCCTTGCCACCCTTCACGTCGGGTTCACCAAATATGTCGCGTTATTACGCGCGTTGTCGTGAAGAAAACTAGCCATAGGCGAAATCGGAGAAAAAGGCGCATGAACCAGCTCTTACATGGGTGGACGCGAGGATTGATATTTTGTACATAATTCGTAATTAGGCCGATTGATGTAAATACTAGGTAGTGCACATTTATTAGGGGATTTTGTGCGTATCTCTGTCGAAAGGGACAGGAAATAAAGCAGTTTGACTAGGGAGAAAAGGGGCACCCCCTTTCGGGGAACTATTTAAGGAGGGAGAGAAGGAAGAAGAAAATATCGTGCGTTGGGGACGACGAAGTGCTACTGCAAATCTGAGTGCTGAGCTCTCTCTTCTCCTTCGATCATCGGTCTCTGTGGGGTCTGGAGTTCGCTGCCTCTGCTTCGTGGACAGCCCATGCGCTTCCAACAGAGGCTCTCCCCTTGTTTTTGTTTCTTTGAGTCGAGTGTGTTCTGTCTATGTGCGTGAGTAGGATCCCCGTGTCGGGTCCATCGCCGCCGTGCCGGTTGTAATCGTCATAGTTTGCAATCTCTGAATATTGTAATCTACTGTTACTGTAATTAAGTGTGCCGTTTGTTACTGTTTCCTTCTCCCTGTTGCGTATCTGCAAGACTTCTCTTCTCTCTCTCTCTCTCTCTCCTTGGTTCAAGGCACCCGTGGTCTTGCCTCTTTCTACACACGCGCACGTAACAACGCGACACATTTGGTGAACCCGACGTGAAGAGGCGGCAAAGGAGTCGAAAGATGAGGGGGTTGGAGCTAGCAGAGGCGATGGTGGTAGCCGTTGACCGGCTCGTGAGGGGATGGGTACCCTCGATAGAGCCATTGAATCGATCGTTGACACTATAGGCCGGTTCGGAGGGAAAAACGCCACAAGTTATTTGGAGGCTTACCGGGCCGAAATGATCATGAGGGAAATCCCAGTGGACAGGCGGCTGTCCGGATTGCCTCGGGTGGTGACGCCGAGCATCCACTTGGAAGTGCTCGAGGTGCTAGCCGGATGGCAGACTTGGGAGGAGTTCGAGTTGCAGCTCCTTGAGAAGTACTGGTTTGACGACTCGCTTCGGCTGTCGAGGCGGGACTTAATGGCGTGGGTGGAAAGCCTCGGAAAAGGGAGGAACACGTCGACGCTCCTCCAGGAGTTCGAAAAACGGTTCGCGCAGTTGTCAACGCTTGACCGGACCGTGCTCGAAACGAGTCGAGTACTACTGTTTGTCAAGTCGGTGGACGCGCTCGACAGGAAAAAGGTGGGTCCCCTATTGGAAACGGACAAAGGGCTCACGACAGACTAGGCCATGGTAAAACGGGTCTGCAGCCGTTTCGACAAACGGCGCGATTGGAGCGACGAAAGCTCGTCGGGGTCAAGGCCGGTTTCGGCGAGGAGACTTGAGGAGCCGGTATCGGTGCCAACCGGTAGGAAGGAAGAGACCCGAATTTGGCTGGAGTCGGGGTCGGCACCGAATGACCTGGTCAGAGGCCCATTCGGAGGAGCTGACACAAATGGTGCGCGACCTGCAGATCGCACAGGCACGGAGGGACAACGGCGAACAACCTCGCGACCGGAGGCCGCCGGCTGGGCAGCGGTGCATGTGGTGTGACGCGATTGGTCACATTCAGAAGGATTGCGCGGATTTCGCCGACGCGCTCAGGACCAACGTGGTGTACCTCTGGAACGGGGGGTGCACGCGAGCGAGACCCAAAGAGCCCTAGAACTAAATACGGGGCATGATGGAATGAAGAGGTTGATGGAAGAGGCCGCGGCACGGCACGTTGAAGCCGTTAACTACTCAGTGTCGGCGGGAATTCGGGTCAGGGATGATGAGACCCGGAAGGCGAAGGACTCCGGATTCTGGCCGCTAGAAGGCCTCTCCGAAGTTCGGCTGAAGAAGGAAGAGGCGGACCGCGCGGAACAACGGGTCCAGGAGGTCACCGGATGGGACGATCTGGTCAAAGAGAAAACGGGCTTCGTAGAAGCCGCTTGCCAAAACTACGAGGTTCTAGTGGAAGACAAATGGGTAGGAAAGGCCGGAGGGGTCGGCCCCCCGCAGAGGTACGAGACCCGGTTTGGACCGAAACCGACCGGTGCCGGCAACCCAGGCGCGCCGGACGGAAAGAAGCGGGCGGGGTTTCGGTTGACCATCGAAATCGAGAGAGCAACGGATCTACGGAAGGTGCTTGAAAAGCAGATCCTCGACAGTAAAGTGGAGTTGTCGTTGCGGGAGGCGCTGGGAATCGCCAAGAGGGAGTTCCACGACTCCATCGTAGACTTGGTGAAGCGGAAGAGGCTCTTGACGGAGCCGGAACCGGAGAAGCCGGTGGAGGTGCGGACTACGCACTTAGAAGACACGACCCTAGAAGATGGGTTGGCAGAAAGCCACTACGCGAAGCCGCATTGGGCCAGGGCAACTATGGAAACCCCTGTGTGGATCGGCGACGTTCCGGAACCGGTGGTGGCCTTGGTAGACCATGGATCCGAAATCAACCTGATGTCCATGGATTTCTACAAGAAGGGTAAATGGCCGATCAAGACCAAGCATGGGTGGAAGATACGTGCGGCGATGCGTGCTACGGAGGAGCTGCATGGTGCGTGCCCGAATATACGCGTGAAGGTCGGTGACATCGAGATATTTCAACATTTCTTCGTGCAGGAAACATCCTCGCACCCGGTGATTCTCGGCGAACCATACATTACGACAGCACACATGGAGACGAAGGTGCTGCACAACGGTTCGGCGTACGTGTGTGTCAAAAACCAGGACGGTCGGCATTTCGTCCAATTCATGACCGTACGTCCGAATCATGAGAGGAATCGCGAGACTCTCGGCGGCAACAGCCGAGGGGATTTTTAGAGAGGGCTATCAAGGCGTGGGGCCGCGGTTGTCCGGACGTATCGGAAGAACCCCACACATGTACAGTAGGTAGGAAGCTTTGGTTCTCCGAAAATGGAGGTTGTACTATAGCCGGCGTCAGTGGCCGGGAAAGGAAGCGAGCGGAGGAGCGGCTCAGGGGATGCGGAGTCCTCTCCCCCGACGAAGAGATCAGCGGCGCCGTGGAGGCGGTCTCTTTTGACGACACCTTGGGCGAGTTGGGGAAGGTGATCGGTGAAGAACTTAGAGAAGACCGGACTGTTCCGGTAGGTTCGATGGGAATGTACAAAGTCATCGCGGACTTCGGGGAAAGGATCGGGTCGGATCAGACGGCCCGTGTGGGTGCAAAGTACAAGACTGTGGACCGGAAGGTGAGGCTGGTTGCGGCACCCTTGCCGGAGGGTAGCGAGGAGCGGATAAAAGGGGTTGCGTCGGACCCAAGTTTACGAAATACGGCTGGCATAGGGCACCGGTTCATCGACATAACGCTACGGGAGCTCAAGGTTGGTGGGGGTGGCTTTCTACTGCCGACGGAGGAGAACAGGTTTCGGAGAATGCTCGGAAGGCATGGGAAAGCCTTCGTGTTCTCGCCGAGGGAGATCAGGTGCGTGGACCCGACGATTGTCGAACCGATGGTGATCTTCACGGTACCGCATGTACCGTGGAATCTCAAACCGATTCCGGTGCCGACAGCTCACATCCCGAAGTTGATGGAGCTTTTGAAGCAAAAGAGGGAGATGGGCATCCTCGAACCGTCGAGTGCCCCATATTCGAATCGGTGGTTTACGGTACCAAAGAAGAACGTCACGCTGCACTTCATTCAGGACCTGCAACCGGTCAACAAGGTGACCATCCCTAACGCAAGAATTGGACCGATCATAGATGAGTTCGCGGAGGCCTTAGCTCGAAGGTCGATCTATTCGGTTGGTGACTTATACTCGGGGTACGACCAGTTCCAGCTAGCCGTGGAGAGCAGGGATATCACGACGATGCGAACTCCTCTCAGCCTAGTACGGATGTGTACCCTACCACAAGGTGAGACGAATTCGGTGGCGCATATGGTGAACGCAATGAACAAGGTGCTGAGGGACTGCATCCCAGACATCACCATGCCATTCTTGGACGACATCCCGATAAAGGGGTGTCCGGTGGAAGATGCGGACGAGACTGTCAGGCCAGACGGATGTCGGAGGTTTGTCATGAACCACATCAACAACTGCGAGAAGGTGCTGCAGAAGCTCGAGAGCGCATGACTGACCTTCTCCGGAGAAAAATCGGCGTTTGGGCAGTCAGAGATCCTGGTGGTCGGACACCTGTGCGGGCCTTACGGTAGGAAACCGTCTCTAGAAAAGGTAGAGGCCATCTCCGCGATGAGGAACGATAGCGGGTCGGTTATGGAGGTTCGTAGATTCTTGGGTGCATGCGCGTTCTATCACATCTGGATCCCACACTAAGTGCATGTCGCGGATCCCCTCTACGGACTATTGAAAAAGGGGCGTAGCTTTGAGTGGAGGGCGTGTAAAAAGTAATGTGCGGAAGCAAGTATGAAGACCGAACAAAATGAAGAAAACTCAGGTTTAATGGAGAGCTTGAGTTTACGCAGTATACGCGGGAGAGACAGAGAGAGTGAGAGAGAAACACAAGAACTATATTCAAAAACAATACTCAATATCTACTCACCACTATATAAATATGTGTGTTCAATGAACACTTTTATACAAGTCCTAGAAGCACTGACCGAAGTACTGACAGTACTTCAATGCTCATTAAGAGCTCCTACACTAACTCCCAAATATATTCCTCACGGAATATCTTTCCTAACGGCCTCCCGGTTTACGCACCGATCCGGCCCTACCTACGCACCGGTCTGTGTACCGGTTTATGCATTCGGCCTAACCGATCGGTCCCAACCAATCTGGTCCTCGGCTTCTTCAGCTGATCCGGCCGATGTTGAGCTTGTCTCTCAACACTCCCCCTCAAGCTCAACTTGAGGCTCTTCAGGATCTTCAGGCTCACAGCTCCGGTTCCTCCTGGCTTCACGCTGCGCTCGCGCTCCACGACCTGTTCGACTCCGCGCGCTTTGACCCTTCTAGTCGGCTTGTCTGCTCATGTGGCCCTTATCAGCTCTTCTGCTGTTGCGGTGTTGACGCTTCTCTTGCTGCCTTTTCTTCCGTTTGGGCCTCAGTTGATTCAGCGTATCTAAGTCAAACATCCGAACCGACTCGGCTACCTCCGATCGGTTTTCGCCCTTGTCCGAGTTGGCTCTCTCCAACTCGTCCTCGGTCTTCTCGCCCTCGATGGCGTCATCTTCCCCATGCGTGGTTGGCTTCGGCTCTCTCCTTCGGCTGCTCCCCTTTTGTCCGCTTCCGGACTTTTCCGCGGGTCTGCCCTCGGCTTCTTCAGCCGATCCGAAGTCGAACTCGACAGCCGAGTCAACCAACTCGGTGTCGCGGTCTCCGCTCCTTTCCTGCTGCCTTGCTTGGTCGTTCAGGACTGTTCTCCCCATCATGTTTGGCACGTCAAGGTGACACAATCCGAGTGCACCTGAGAATTGCCGCAACTTGTCCAGACCAAGAGGCTTGGTGAAGATGTCGGCAGTCTGCCGATCCGTCGGGCCCGTCGCCTTTTGACGACACCTTGGGCGAACTACGAAAGGTGATCGATGAAGACCTTAGAGAAGACCGGACCGTTCCGGTAGGATCGATGGGAATGTACGAAGTCATCGCGGACTTCGGGGAAAGGATCGGGTCGGATCGGACGGCCCGCGTGGATACGAAATACAAGACTGTGGACCGGAAGGTGAGGCTAGTCGCGGCACCCTTGCCGGAGGGCAGCGAGGAGCGGATAAAAGGGGTCGCGTCGGACCCAAGTTTACGGAATCTGGCTGGCATAGGGCACCAGTTCACCGACATAACGCTATGGGAGCTCAAGGTCGATGGGGGCAGCTTCCTACTGCCGGCGGAGGAGGACGGGTTTCAGAGAATGCTCGGAAGGCACGGGAAGGCTTTCGCATTCTCACCGGAGGAGATCGGGTGCATAGACCCAACAGTTGTTGAACCGATGGTGATCTTCACGGTACCGCATGTACCGTGGAATCTCAAGCCGATTCCGGTGCCAAGAGCTCACATCCCGAAGTTGATGGAGCTCCTAAAGCAAAAGATGGAGATGGGCATCCTCGAACCGTCGAGTGCCCCGTATTCGAATCGGTGGTTTACGGTGCCGAAGAAGAACGGCACACTACGCTTCATCCAGGACCTACAACCGGTCAAGAAGGTGACCATCCGTAATGCAGGGATCGGACCGACCATAGACGAGTTCGCGGAGGCCTTCGCTGGAAGGTCGATCTATTCTGTCGGTGATCTGTACTCGGGGTACGATCAGTTCCAACTAGCCATGGAGAGCAGAGACATTACGACGATGCGGACTCCTCTCGGCCTAGTGCGGATGTGTACCCTGCCACAAGGAGGGACGAACTCAGTGGCTCACATGGTGAACGCGATGAACAAAGTGCTCAGGGATTGTATTCCGGACATCACCATGTCGTTCTTAGACGACATCCCGATCAAGGGATGCCCAATGGAGAAAAGGGATGAGGCAATCGGGTCGGACGGCTGTCGAATTTTCGTGGCGTCCCACATCGATGACTGCGAGAAGGTGTTGCAGAGACTAGAGCGCGTGAGGCTCACCTTCTCCGGGGAAAAGTCGGCCTTCAGACAGTCGGAAATCTTGGTGGTCGGACACCTGTGCGGGCCTTACGGTAGAAAACCGTCTTCGGCAAAGGTAGAGGCCATCTCCGCAATGAGGAACGTTTGCGGGTCGGTCACGGAGGTCCGCAGGTTCTTGGGGACATGCGCGTTCTACCACATCTGGATCCTGCACTACGCACATGTCGCGGAACCCCTCTACGGACTATTGAAAAAGGGGCGTAGCTTTCAGTGGAGGACGGAGCACACGGAGTCGGTTCGGAGACTAAAGGAGGCGCTTACGGCAGCGCCGGCTCTCCGTAAAGCGGTTTACGGCAAGGATGTTCCCATCTGCGTAACGGTGGACACCAGCCCGACCGGGATCGGGTGGGTAATCAGTCAGGAGGACAAGGGCGGCGTACGATTCCCGATCCGGTTCGGGGCGAAGGTATTGAGCGAGCGGCAGCGAGGGTACGCCCAAGTTAAGCGCGAACTTTGGGGTGTCGTTTCGGCGGTTAAGGCCGACAAGGATTATCTGATCGGGACGGAGGTGATTATCGAGACGGACTGCCTGCCGATACTCGGCATGGTTTCCGGAAGCACGATGCCGGCCCTAGCAATGCTCCGGTGGATAGCATACATTAAGTCCGTGAACCCGGAGATGCGGCACATCTCCGGAAAGGACAACGCCATGGCCGGCATGCTTTCGAGGGCAAGGTTCAACGACGAAGACGGCATGGTTTCGGAAGACGAAGAGGTCGGCGAGGACTTCTTCGGGTCGGCTAACGTAACGACAAGGAAAGGGAACACTCCGGCACTTAACGAATTTGACGAAAACAGGTACGACGGGGAGTGGCTCCAAATCGGGAGGTTCCTACGAACGATGACGCCGGACGTAGCATGGGCGAAAGTGGAGGCGAGCCGTATACGGAGGAAGGCGTACTGATTCTTCCTGCGGGACGGGTGCATATGGAAACACCCAAAGAAGAGAAGCGGCATCCCACTCCGAGTAGTGGCAAAGAAAGAAGAACAGGGGAAACTACTGGCGGCATTCCACGAGAGCCCATGGGCCGGACACCGCGGAACGTGGGCCACGTTCGAGAAGCTGAAGGAGAAGTACTGGTGGCCGGGGCTATACCATGACGTGCATCGGTTCGTAACAACTTGCGAAAGCTGTCAGGTGCACTCCGTAGTCCGACATCGGGACGAGCTACACCCGACCTACCCGCCTACAGTCCATTTCAAGTGGATGGTGGACTTGGTGACGATGCCGATGGGGGTAGGACAGATGCGATACCTGGTGCTTGCACGGGAAGACTTAATGAACCAGGTGGAAGGCCGTGCACTGCAAAGCAAGACAACCGCGGTGGTATGCCGGTTCCTGATCGAAGAAGTAGTGTGTCGGTACGGGTGCGTCGGGAGGATCGTGGCGGACCGGGGAGAGCTGAATGCGCGGGAGGCCGAGGAGCTGTTTGACCGACTAGGCGTCAAACTCTCCCTCACCACGACGTACAATCCGGAGGAGAACGGAAAGGTGGAACGTGGGCACGGACCGATTGTGAAGGCGTTGGTGCGTGCATGCGGTGGGCAGGTCGGGAATTGGTCGCGACTCCTTCCTTACGCGCCATAGGCGGACCAGACTACGCACAGTTCGGTAACAGGGTTTATGCCGGCGGAGCTAATTTACGGACAAAAGCCGATCATGCCGATGGAAAGGACGGTTTCTTCATGGGTGGCGGTAGATTGGAAGGACGAAATGAGCCGGGAGGAGTTGGTGGCGGCGCGGATTCGGCAACTCGAGCGGAGGCCAGAGGACGTGATACAGGCGAAGGAAAAGCTGCGAGCGGAGAGGGATCGGAACAAGACTCGGTTCAACCGGACGCACCGGTTGCGACCAAAGAAGATCGAGGAAGGCGACTGGGTCTTGGTATACGACAGCAGCCTCGATAATCAGCACAAGGTGGTGCGAAAGTTTGCTAGGAGATGGTTCGGGCCCTACATGGTGACGAGCGCGAACAGCAATGGCACGTACCACCTCGCGGAACTCGACGGGACACGGTTAGCGGTGCCGGTGGCCGGAAAGCGGATCAAAGCTTTCAAAAAGCAGTTCGAAGACGAGCCGGAGCGACAACGACGATTAGTTCGGGTCCAGCGGAGAACCGGAGAGCAACGAGTGAGGCCGGGTTTCTTCAATATCTACCTGTCTCTGGCGCATACCGGTGGATGCACGGTTTGGTGGGGGTGGATGTCGTGAAGAAAACCGGCCATAGGCGGAATCGGAGAGAAAGCGCGTAAACCGGCCCCTACACGGATGGACGCGTGACTGGATACTTTGTACACGAACCAGTGAATGTGACTACTAAGACACACGCATTTATTAGAGGGGGATTGTGCGTATCCCAGAGGGGGACAGGGAATAAAGGCAAGAGGAGAAGAGAAAAACGATATCGCGCGTGAGGAGGAAGAAGGAGGTTGTTGTAGAACGGAAGGCGGAGCTCTCTCTCTTCGACTCGAATCGTCGCTCTCTGCAGGTGTCGGGAGGTCGCTGCCTCTGCTTCGTGGACAGCCCGTGTGCTTCCAGCAGAGTCGCTCCCCTCCCCCTTTTGTTTCTTTGAGTCGGTGACTGTCGTCGGTGTGCGTGAGTAGGGTCCCCGTGTCGGGCCCATCGCCGCTTTGTCGGTTGTAACTGTCGGAGTTTGTAATCTCTGTCATTATAATTAAGTGTTACGTTTTGTTTCTCTCTTTCTCGCTTCTACGTGTCGGTGAATCTTTCTCTCTCTCTGTCTCTCTCTCTCTCGCTCCTCGGTCCAAGACCCCCGTGGTCCCGCCCCTTTCTACACGTACGCGCGTAACAACGCGACAGCGTGAACCGTTGTCTCGGTTCCTTGCACGACAGAGTCTCCACTACTCGCCGGTTCCTCATCAGACTGGTCAGATTGACTCAGTCTCTTGTTCGGCCCGCTCAACCGGAACGATTCCGGACTCTCATATCCTGAGTCCACGCTTCATCATCCTCTACCTGGACCAGATCAGGCCCACTAGCCTCATCCTCTGGCATCGGGTTAGATTCGGAAGTCGGAGTCGGTAAGGAGTACTGTTGGGATTACGGTCCCTTCGGATGGGATGGTCGGATATCGGAGATGAATGCCGACCAGCCCGGTTTCGGTTTCGGAACCGGATGATGAAGACCCCGACTTCGGAGTCGGATGACGAATGTACCCGGAGAGAGATCCGAATGCAGGGACATATCCGTGAATATGTCTACTAAGGACCCCTGAGGCCATAGTTGTAAATAGCCCTAAAGTCATATATGTATAAATATGACTTAGGGCAAACATTTTTTGATGTTGCTATTCATTTTTCTGTTTTTTCCACTCTAGAGGAGTGAAGAGAGAGAGCAGCCGTGAGAGAGAGAGAGATAGATCGCGAGAGAGAGAGAGAGGAAGAGGTCGACGCCTCTGTGTACTTCCGCCGCCTGTGGCGAGGACAGCGAGCTCAAGGTCGTCGCCTTGCAGCTCGCCATTGTATACTTCGTTTGTATAGTGTTGGTTTGGAGTCTTGTACTCCCGTGGTTTTTTCCCATTTAGGGTTTTCCACGTTAATCCTTGTGTTCGCGTTTTGTTTCTTCGTTTGGTTCCTATTTTCTGCTGCATTGATCCGCGATTACTCGGTTGTGGCCGAGTGGAGGAGGTTAATTGAACGGTCGAATCTCAACAAATTGGTATCAGAGCGATTGTTGCAGAAAATGGAAGGCGGCGGCAGCGGGCAGCCGGGGATGATGGTGCTGAATGCGCAGAATTACGCCGACTGGAAGATCAAGATGGAGGATCTTCTGATCGTTCGGGACCTGTACGAACCGATTGACAGGTCGGAAATACCGAAAGGGGTACTTGAGTCGGAGTGGAAGCTCCTGAACCGGAAAGCCGTAGCGACGATCCGACAATATGTCGATGTAAGCGTCCTACAACATGTGGCGAACGACACCAACGCATATGAGATGTGGAAGAAGCTGTCGGGCCTCTACGAGAGGAAGAATGCGTTGAACCGGACCTCCCTGATGAGGAAGATAGTGAACCTCAAGTATCGAGACGGCGAGAGTATGGTGGAACACGTAAGCACGTTCATGGGATTCGTGAATCAGCTTGCGGCGATCAAGTTCCCGTTGGAGGATGCAATGCAAGCCATCATCCTGATGTGTACATTGCCGGAAAGCTGGGAGAACTTGGTGGTGACTCTCAGCACCTCCTGCACAGAAGATAACTTGTCCTTGCAAACGGTAAAGACGAGTATTCTGAATGAGGAAGCGCGTCGGAGAGATAAAGAACCGGCCTCCGACCCGAAGGCGCTGCTTACCGAATCAGATCGGGGAAGACAATGGAACCGGAGTCCGCAAAGACGGGAGAAGTCGGGGACCCGGTCGCAGTCAAGAGGAAGGCCCACATGCTTCCACTGTGGGAAGCCGGGGCACTTCCGAAAGAATTGTCGGCATTACCGAAAAGACAACGGAGCCGACGACCCCGATTCGAAGAAGTCACCGGAGAGAAACGGTGCATACCGGGGAGCCACGGACCGGAGAGGTTCGGATCGGCGAGGGCAGGACAGGAAAGGAACGACGGCACTCGCGGCAAGTGAGGAAGAAATCATGGTCATCACCGAAGAAGGTGAACTAAACATTGCCGGCGATGAGACGACCTGGGTGGTCGATTCCGGAGCATCGTTCCACCTGACCCCGGAGAGAAGATACTTCTCATCCTACACAGCCGGTGAGCATGGCTGTGTTCGGATGGGAAATGAAGGTACGTGCCGGATTGCCGGCATAGGAGATGTGTGGTTGACAACCCCGACGGGATGCAAAATGCTGCTGAAGGATGTCCGACACGTTCCGGAAGTTCGATTGAACCTGATTTCGGCCGGGAGGCTAGACGATGAAGGCTACACAGGTAGCATCCGGAACGGCGTAATGAAGTTCAGCAAGGGGAGCCTGATAGTGGCTCGGGCCCGGAAAGACAACACCCTGTACCTGATGAATGCCAGGTTATGTCCGGAAGAGCTGAATGTGGCAGCCGACATTGCCGGTGAGTTGTGGCACAAGAGACTGTGCCACATAAGTGAGAAGGGGATGAAGAGGCTTGCAGAAGACAACCTTATTCCAGTGAAGCATGTGCACCTGGAGAAGTGCACCGATTGCCTGGCCGGTAAGCAGAACCGAACCTCCTTCCACTCAAGGCCACCGACGAGACGTAGAGCACCATTGGAGTTGGTGCACACCGATGTGTGTCAGGTAGAAACGAAGTCACATGGCGGAGCCCAGTACTTCGTAACATTCATCGATGATCATAGCCGAAAACTGTGGACGGCACCGATGAAGACAAAGGACCAAGTGTTGGGCGTTTTCAAAGAACTCCACGCGAGAGTGGAAAGAGAATCCGGCAAGCAGCTGAAAGCGATACGAGCGGATAACGGAGGGGAATACCGGGGACAGTTCCAGGAGTACTGTCGCTCGAAGGGAATCCGGCTCGAGTTTACTGTGCCGAAGACGCCGGAACTGAACGGGCTGGCCGAGAGGATGAACCGGACCATAATGGAGAGGGTCCGGAGTATGCTGGCGCATGCGAAATTACCCAAGGGGTTTTGGGCTGAGGCAATGTCGACGGCGACATACGTGATAAACAGATCACCCTCAGTACCTTTGGACGGAGACACGCCGCAGAGAGTGTGGACCGGTAGGGAAGTATCTTACCGGCATCTGAAGGTGTTCGGGTGTCTCGCATACGTGCATGTGGCAAAGGACCGGAGAGGAAAGCTAGATCCGAAGACCCGGCCATGCATATTCCTCGGTTACGGCGACGACGAGTTCGGCTACCGAGTATGGGACCCGGTCGACAAGAAGATATTCAGGAGTCGAGACATCATCTTCATGGAGGACAAGACACTCGCCGACTGGGAGTCGGAGAAGAAGATGAAGAGCTCCAAGTCGACCGGTGAGGATAAACTCTACGAGGAACAGTCCCGACCGGCAAGGGACCGGTTAGCACTCGAGGATCCGGCCGAAGACGGTGAAGAAACAGAACCGGCCGAAGAAGATGAAAACGATACCGGAACCGGCCCCGACCCCGAACTGGATTCGGATGAAGAAGAAGAATCGGAAGAACCGGTTACCGAAGCTTCTGAACGGAGATATCCTCTAAGAGAGAGAAGGGCCCCCCGGAGATTTCCGGAACCAGAGCACGTGCTGCTAACCGACGAGGGGGAGCCGGAGAGCTTTGAAGAGGCAAAACATGACACCCAGAGTCGCAGGTGGTTGAGTGCCATGCAGGATGAGATGGATTCCCTGCATGAGAACCACACATATGAACTTGTGGAGTTGCCGAAAGGAAAGCGGGCACTTCGAAACAAGTGGGTGTTTAAGCTGAAACCGGGAGATGCCGGAAACCCCCCGAGATACAAAGCCAGGATCGTGGTGAAGGGGTTTCAGCAAAAGAAGGGCGTCGACTTCGACGAGATATTTGCCCCGGTAGTGAAGATGACCTCCATCCGGACGGTGCTGAGCATAGCGGCAAGCATGGACCTCGAGGTAGAACAGATGGACGTGAAGACGGCATTCCTTCACGGTGACCTAAATGAAGAGATCTACATGCAGCAACCGGAAGGATACGAGAAGAAAGGGAAGGAGCACCTGGTATGCCGGCTGAAGAAGAGCCTTTACGGACTGAAGCAAGCTCCCCGGCAATGGTACCGGAAATTCGACTCCTTCATGACCGACGAAGGGTACCTCAAAACGCAGTCCGACCACTGCGTGTTTGTGAAGAAGTTCGAAGGAGGAGACTTCCTAATACTCCTCCTGTACGTGGACGACATGTTGATCGTCGGACGGGACCAGGTCAAGATACGGATGCTGAAGAAGGCTCTTCACCGAACCTTCTCAATGAAGGACTTGGGTCCGGCGAGGCAGATACTAGGGATGCACATCATCCGGGACCGGAAGAAGAAGCAGCTGTGGCTGTCACAGGAGAAGTACGTGACGAAGGTGCTTCACCGGTTCAACATGTCGGAAGCAAGACCGGTCGGATCAACACTCCCGGCAAACTGCAAGCTGTCCAGCAAGCAAAGCCCCAAGACAAAGGCTGAGAAGGAGGACATGATGAAAGTACCATATGCCTCTGCCGTCGGGAGCTTGATGTACGCTATGGTGTGTACCCGACCGGACATAGGATATGCAGTCGGAGTGGTGAGCCGGTACATGAGCAATCCCGGCAAAGAGCATTGGAACGCGGTGAAATGGATACTCCGATACCTGAAGGGCACGGCAAACGTGTGCCTCCGATTCGGCTCCGGCAAGCCCGAACTCGACGGCTTCACCGATTCGGATATGTCGGCTGATGCAGATACGAGCCGGTCCACATCAGGGTATGTGATGACGTATGCAGGGGGAGCTGTTTCATGGCAATCGAGGCTGCAGAAGACGGTTGCGTTGTCAACCACGGAGGCGGAGTACATGGCAGCTGTTGAAGCCGGCAAGGAAATAATATGGATGAAGGACTTCATTAGAGAGCTCGGTATCCGGCAGGAGGAGTACCGACTCTACTGCGACAGTCAGAGTGCAATCCACCTTGCGAAGAACGCGGCCTATCACTCCCGGACGAAGCACATCCAGCGAAGATATCACTGGATCCGGGAAAGGATAGAAGACAAGGAGTTCGTGCTGACGAAGATCCACACGGACGAGAATGGGTCGGATATGCTGACCAAGGTGCTCACACCCGACAAGCTGGAAGCATGCAGGAAGAGGATCGGATTGGGAAGACATCCCATGCCGAAGTGAAGGGGGAGTTTGTTGGGATTACGGTCCCTTCGGATGGGATGGTCGGATATCGGAGATGAATGCCGACCAGCCCGGTTTCGGTTTCGGAACCGGATGATGAAGACCCCGACTTCGGAGTCGGATGACGAATGTACCCGGAGAGAGATCCGAATGCAGGGACATATCCGTGAATATGTCTACTAAGGACCCCTGAGGCCATAGTTGTAAATAGCCCTAAAGTCATATATGTATAAATATGACTTAGGGCAAACATTTTTTGATGTTGCTATTCATTTTTCTGTTTTTTCCACTCTAGAGGAGTGAAGAGAGAGAGCAGCCGTGAGAGAGAGAGAGATAGATCGCGAGAGAGAGAGAGAGGAAGAGGTCGACGCCTCTGTGTACTTCCGCCGCCTGTGGCGAGGACAGCGAGCTCAAGGTCGTCGCCTTGCAGCTCGCCATTGTATACTTCGTTTGTATAGTGTTGGTTTGGAGTCTTGTACTCCCGTGGTTTTTTCCCATTTAGGGTTTTCCACGTTAATCCTTGTGTTCGCGTTTTGTTTCTTCGTTTGGTTCCTATTTTCTGCTGCATTGATCCGCGATTACTCGGTT
Organism: Azolla caroliniana; assembly: GCF_043228905.1. NCBI lineage: Eukaryota > Viridiplantae > Streptophyta > Polypodiopsida > Salviniales > Salviniaceae > Azolla > Azolla caroliniana. The sequence goes on along the minus strand of NW_028230448.1, from coordinate 3,074,366 downwards.
GTGGCCGAGTGGAGGAGGTTAATTGAACGGTCGAATCTCAACAAGTACCACGATGCCGATTCATCAAACTCGACATCTCGACTAACTCGGACCTGCCTTGTCCGGGGGTTATAACACTTATAACCCTTTTGCTCTTAAGCATAGCCGACTAGGATGCATTTTTCAGATTTTGCATCCAGCTTCCTACGCTTCATATCCAGTACATGCACATATGCAATGCTACCGAAGATCTTAAGGTGTCTCAAATTCGACTTCCGCCCGAAATATAGCTCGTGAGCTGACACCTTGTCACCGATCCGGTTCTGGATGTAGATAGCCGTTCGGACTACCTCCGCCCAGTAGAATTTGGGCATGCTCTTCTCCTCGAGCATTACCCTTGCCGCATCAATAAGCGACCGGTTCTTCCTTTTGGCAACACCGTTCTGTTGCGGTGTGTATCTGCAGCTGAACTCTCGCCGAATTCCCTTTTGTTGCAGATAACTGTTGAATTGGCCGAAAAAGTACTCTTTTCCGCCATCCGACCGCAAGCATTTGATCTTCCTCTCCGATTCTTGTTCCACCATGCTTTGGAGACTCCGGAAACACTCGAAGACTTCAGTCTTCCGCTCAATGAGGTAGATCCATGTGTGCCGCATATAGTCGTCGATGAAGGAGACGAAATATCGACTCCCGCCAAGACTAACATTCTGTGTCGGTCCCCAAACATCCGAATGGATAAGGTCAAGCTTGTTACGGATTTGGTTACGTTCGGTGGGGAATGGAAGCCGGTGTTGCTTCCCGAGTTGGCAGGTTTCACATACTTGGGCCTTCCGGCCGCTAAACTTCGGCAAACCAAAAACAACTTGTTTCGTTTGCAGGTCTTGAAGCCTCCGGTAATTGATGTGGCCTATCCGCTTGTGCCACAGGTTGATGTCCGATTCGACCTTCTGTCCTTTTGCAAACAAAGCGGTGCCAACGTCATTGGTGTCGAGGATAAACTCTTGTCTCTACGCCCTTGCGCAATAATCTGGCCCTCTTCCTTGATGAAGCACTCAAGGTGCGTAAACCGCACCTGCATTCCCTGGTCAACGATCTGTCCGACCGACACCAGGTTCTTCGTGATTGTCGGAACGTGTAATACGTTCATCAGCTTCCCCTTCTGTTCAACGTGGCTCAGAGGGACTTCTCCGACGTGCACGATTGGGTGAGGAGTGTCGTCTCTGGTTTCGACTATTCCTGGTTGATCCGGTTTCTCCAAGAAGGAGAACCACTCTTTGTGGCTCGTCATGTGGTTCGACACACCAGAATCAACATACCACACTTCCTCTTATTCGGAAGTGGTCTTCTTCATCGAGTTCGCCTCGTGCTTCATCACCAAGGCTGGCCTGTTACCGTTCTTGGATCCTCCCGATCCCTTCGCGTAGTGCGAGCTTTGCTGGCCATCCTTGTCGGCCTTGCCGGATCCGGGTTTGTCCGAATCAGCTCGTTTTCTCCAGCACTCGCTTTCTCTGTGGCCCTTTTTGCCACAGTACTAGCATTCCGTTGCTGACTTCTCTTGCCGTCTTCCGGTGTCGCCATGACTCCCGCTGCCTATGGGAGTCCCGGAACTGCTGTCGGCATGTTCTCTGTGCCTTCGTTCTTGCTCTTGCCGGCCGCCTCCATTGCGTGCCGACCTGCCTCGTCCACCACACCCACAGGACCGATCCGCCTCCGTGTACAGCATCTGGCTATCAGTGGGTGCGCTAGTTGACGCACCGGCGTGGTTCTCCTCTATAAGGAGCATCGACTGTAAGTCAAAAAATGACGGCGTATTCTCCCTTGTACACACTGTCGTTCGAAATGTTCTGAACTTAGACGCCAGGCCCCCAAGACAGACCTGTACCATCTCGTCTTCCTCTACAGTAACGTTGATAGAGGCAAGCGAGTCATAGTCTCTTTGATCCGGGTCGTGTAATCCACCATCGACATGTCCTTCTGTCGGACATTGCTCAACTCCTATCGGAGTTGTAGCTTCCGGGCTGTAGTGCTCGCGGCGAAAACCTTCTTCAGGTTCCCCCAAGCCCCCTTCGGCGTCTTGGCATCTTGGATGTGGCTCAGCAGCTGGTCTCCAACACTAGACGTGAAGCAGTACATCACTCTGCTTGTCGATTGTTCCCACACTGGGAAGTCCTTATGTGCCGCATCAGGTGGTGTTTCGTTGGCTCCTTCGACGAAACTCCAGTAGCCATGCCCAAGCAGGTACTGGTGCATCTTATACGACCAAGATGCATAGTTGGATCTGTCAAGTTTCTCCACAGGGAGTGAGCTAGCCATCCCTCTATCCATTACTTTTCTGTCTGTTGTTTTACGACCTGTTAGGGTTTGCTTTCAAGCGTTTGTCGGCTGCAGAGGAGGTTCTCAACCCTCGCGCTCTGATACCATGTAAACAATTACTTGCAGAAGCATTGGAAAACTGAGAAAGCAGGGAATACACAGAGTACACGGGAGAGATAGAGAGAGCAGAACCTCAAAGCTATATTCAAAAATATATAAAAACACTCTATACTTACAACTATGCTCAGTAGCATTATTTATACAAGTCCTCGTGGGACTAACAGAAGTACCGCGTACTTCAATGCTCACACGAGCATTTGACACTTACTACGAGACTATAATTGCCTAGTAGTCTACACTAGTACTAGGCTTTCGATTACTGATTGGATCTGGCAAACCGGCTCCCCAGCTCACCGGCTTTGTTGCTTGCCGGCTCGGTTGCTCACAGCTTACCGATCTGTCTCGCTTGCCGGCTCAGGCTTATTCAGCTGATCCGGCTCTAGTTGAGCTTGCCGCTCAACACATATTTTCGGAGTCGTGGCATCGCCGTCATAGTGATCGTCGGCAATCTCATGATGTGCTTCCCATAGGATCGCATCCTCTTCGAATTGGCATACCGCACGACGCCAAATGCCATCCAAGACTTTGTGGTACAAGGTGTGTGCGAAAAGGCAAAAATTTCGACTGCAAACTGCCAACCATTTTCTGGCATCTAGGGTCAAAGTTTTAGTTGAGAGGCTAGTGTTGAGGAAGTGTGTCATCTCGTTTATCCAATCATCCTCGCTATCATCCGATGGTGTGGCTATGGCTAACCCGAAAAGGATGGTGTCGGGTAGTTCATCGTATTCCGTTGTGGTTGGGTCCCCCTATTTGAGCTGGTCAAGTAATCCGCGACCGCATGATGTACCCCTGGTCGATGTTGTATGTTGAATTCAAATTCTTAGAGAAGCAACATCCATCGTGCCAGTCAACCGGTTAGTGCCTGCTTATTGACGAGATAGAGTAGCGTCCAATGATCCACGTGGAATGTAAATTTTCGGCCGAGAAAATAGTGCCGAAATTTCGTGATGCTATAGATCATGCCGAGTGCCTCCCGTTCTGTTGTGGAGTAGTTCTTTTCGGTTGTCGAGAGCCGACAGCTAGCATAGTAGACTAGGCAATACTAGTTCGGAGGCGTCTTTTACATGAGGGCACTCCCAATGGCCACGTCTAATGCGTCGACGAAAACGTGGAAGGGTTGTGACCAATCCGGCGGTTCCACCATCGGTGCGTGTGAGAGCATTACCTTAAGGGAGTGATATGTGTCATCTTCGGTTGACGTCCAACGAAATGGAACCCTTTGTACAACCACATGTAACGGTGTCGCAACTTGGCCAAGTAACGCAACATTCTACTATGCCACCTAATTTGACCCAAAAACCGGCTGAAGGTTGTTGTTGTAATCGGGGTTGGAGCATTCAGGATGGCAAGCACTTTGTTAGGATCCATTGCTATTTTGTCGCAACTGACAATGTGACCAAGTAAGGTTCCACTGGACACGCAAAAAGCACACTTGGCTGGGTTTAGGCTTAGCTGAGCTTGCCGGCATCGCTCTAGACAAAGGCGTAAGTGCCCGAGGTGCTCGTTCTTTCGGCCATACATGGCAAAGTCATTGAGAAAGACTTGCATAAAGGCCGGAATGTAATCGTCAAAAATTTCGGTGATAATTCGTTGGAAAGTGGCCGGAGATTTCTTTAATCCAAACATCATCACGACTGCCAGGAACACACCCCATTTAGTGACAAATGTTGTTTTCTCTTGGTCGTCAAGATGCATTCAAATTTGATTATAGTCGTTGAACTAGTCTAAAAAGCTATAGCATTCATGGCCACCCACTGCGTCAAGGACGCCATCTATGAACGGAAGAGGAAAGGTATCTGTAACAATTGTCGTGTTGAGCTTGCGGTAGTCAACGCAAATTCAGATTTGCCCGTTCTTTTTCAAAACTATGACGATAGGGCTTAACCATGTTGCCCGTTTTATTAGCCGAATGAACCCTACTCGGAGGAGTTTGTCAATTTCCTCCTTTACTTTAGCCGCGTAATTGGGATTCATTCGGTAACGGCGTTGTTGCACGGTGTCATGAAGATCCGTCATTAGGCGCAGATCATGAGGCGGAACCGCCAGGGTTCTGGACCGGAAGGACTCGAAGTTTGCACAAGCTTTAGCGGGAAAGGAATTAAGATAGATTGAAAGAGAGAGAGATTGAGATAAGATAGAACGCTTGATTTTAGATTGAGAGAGAGATTAAGAACTCTTGACTTTAGATTTCAAGAACAAGGTATATCATCAAAAGGATAATGAATTTTCTTCTTAATATTAATTTTGATTTAAAGTACAAAGCTTTCTTTTTATCAAAGAATCCCCCCATTGATCTTTTTCATTCCCTCTTTTATAGATGCCCTCATGCATTTGAGGGTTCAAGACATGCATAAAATGCATGTTTGCCATTTGGCGCTCATGTATTACATGTGGTGCATGATAACTATGTCACTCATTTTAGCTCTCATGTATGAGAATTTATATGTAAAAGTACAATGATAGAAATATAATTTTAACTAAATATCTTAGATTAGTGGTAAGCCAATTGACTCCTAACTTGGAGGTGCAAGGTTCGAATCCTTATTTGCCCTCCTTGTATATGTATAATTATTTATTTATCTAGTCGCCGGTTCGCCGAATCCCGCCGGTTACTGGTGGCCGTCGGCCGTCAGTTACCGGTTGTCGTCGCCTCACCGGATCACCGGTTACCGTTCAGTTCCGTTTTGGTTGGCCAAAACCTTTACAAGTGGCTAGGCCACCTCCACTCTTAGTTCAAGTTACCTTGAACTCTATATGCTCCACACAAAAATAATAACTTTTGCTCTACCTTATATATGGTGAGAGCCTTATTCGTCCTATCTATGTGGGATATCTCACAATTTTCTCTTTTTCTTTCACAACTTCTTACCCACATAAGTTGACACTTAGATGTCTGTTTTTTATGTAGTAAAGTGCATCTATTCAAGATCTTCGTCTTTTGTACTAAGATATTAAACTTATTTAGAATTAGTATATTTACTATTATTATTTTATATTATTGACACTTGATTTCGTACGTCTTATGTGATTTTCACACCATTGCCGAAAATCTTCACGACAACGGGTCATGCATCGCACTGGCGGTGAATTTGGTGTTGGTAGTATTAGGGATCTAGCCCCTTCATGTCGTTGTACGACCAAGCAAACACATCTTGGTAATTAGTCAACAACCCAACCATGACTGACCGTTCCTCGGAAGCTAGTTCTTTCGCAATTTTAAGGGTGTGTGGCTTGGTGGGGGAACCGAGATTAATTTCCTCTAGTGTGGACGCTTTGACTCTCTGAGAGATAGCCAATTCCTGATCAAGCGCGTTGTGGGCATGTCGTAATTCTTCGATGGACTGCGAGTCAGGTTTGTGTGGATCCTTGTTGTCGTGAAGATCCGTCACTACGTGTGGATCATGAGGTGGAACCGCCGGGGTTCTGGACCAGAAGGATTCGAAGTTTGCACTAGCTTTAGCGAGAAAGTATTTAAGATAGATTGAAAGAGAGAGAGATTGAGATAAGATAGAACGCTTGACTTTAGATTTGAGAGAAGATTAATACATCACAAAAATGGGATAACGAATTTTCTTACTCTTAATTTCTTGATTAATACATAGCCCTTTTTTCCTCTCCATCCACTCTTTTATAGATGCCCCCATGCACATGATGCCTGTGAGGGTGCAAGACATGCATGAGATGCATGTTTGCCATTTGGCGCTCATGTATTACATGAGTTACATGATAACCATGTCACTCATTCAAGCTCTCATGTATGAGAACCATATAAAATGATCAAAGTAAAAATCTTTTGAAGATATGACTTTGCTTAGTGATAAGCCTATTGACTTTCAACTTGGAGGTGCAAGGTTCAAGCCTTGCTCACATCCCTTTTAAAACACAAAATACTACTAGGCTTTTGGTCTTGTATTTACACCAAATCTTCAAAACACCATGCACCGCAATCAACCGACCAATCCGTCTATCTGGTCTCGTCTGTCCCAACCAGTTCAATCCGATCTCGATCTAATACTGTCTGTCGTCGTCCAGTTCCGGTTGGCCAAAACATTTACAAGTAGTTAGGCAATTAACACCCATTCATCTAGTTAGTTTAGCTCAAGTTACCTTGAACATTCTATGATCCACTCATAAACACAAAATAATAGATTTCGGCCTTGCTTATGTACTCTAGGATCCTTATTTATCCTGTCTATGTGGGATATCTCGTAGTTCTGTTTTTTTCTTCTTCTTCTTCGCAAACTTCATACCCACATAACTTGCCACTTAGTTGTCTGTTTCTTCTGTGGTAATATGTATTCGAAAGCTCTTGAAGACCTCCATCTTTTTGTACCAAGATATTAAACTAGTATAAAATAGTATCTTCACTATTATTGTTTTATGTTGTGTGTGAAGAACCACACTCGATTTTGTACATTCCATTCAATTTTCACACCGTTGGCGAAAATCTTTACGACATCGTTCTCCTCAAGGGCCGGCTCAGATATGTACGGTTCCCATTGGTTGAACAGAACGAGTGTTCGCCATTCGGAACCCAAACAAACATGGCTCCCATTGGGTGATGTCGAGGTCGTGACATGTAGCTTCACTAATGACATTAACACCCAAACCCCCATCGAGAATACAACTATGAACATCGCGGCCTTTGATTACTAGCTTAACCGCGGGGTTTTGGGAGTCCATTAATGGACCGATGCCCGGCTTTGCCAGGTGTACGGGCAAGGTGGTTGGCGCTTTGCCGGTGGTGAGAGATGCCACTGTGTCCTTGAGTGTACAACAGAATTCTGTCACGACTACTTATCAATTTTACATTTCCATTTCGATTTTGGGGTTCGACGTGCAAAGGCACTGTCCCACGGGTGTGCTAGGTGTTATCCGTGGGACAAAAGGAATACAATGTGAAACGAAACTAAGGATACGAGTAGGTAAAGTAGGTGAAAAATGACAATCGAGAATGAGGAAGGTAACGAAATACGTGCAGCTGACAATGAAGGCCGAGAAGAAAGGATTGACTGAAGCGCGCAAAGCAGAAAGGGAAGCTATAAAACAAGGCGCAGAATTAGCAAGAATGAGGGAGAATGAGGGAGAGTGATACCCTAGTCTAGAGAGGATTATTGTTATCTATCTGAGTATATGAGAATATAACTCCGATCGTGAGTCGTGTAACCTTTGAATCTGAATCTTTTAATGTATCTATCTTTGTGGGTCTAATCTGTTCATGCATCTATCTTTGTTATTAGGACTTGTTGTCTTAAATTCAAGTACTATTTACCAGGCTGGTTGTGGTCGACTGTTTTTTTTCGTAATCAATTAACCGTGCAATCCCGGGTTCCTTGTCCACCACTACGTACCACGACCCCTTGACCCAATTACCTTAGAAGTAATTGAAGGTGTTATCTCCGAGTTGAGACAACTTGTCTGTGCATACCCTTTCGCGACAAGCCAGGCCTTATACCGATTGAGGGTGCCATCGGCATTGTGCTTCAACTTGAATATCCAACGGCATCTGATTGCCTTTTGATGGGGTGAAGAGGGGACGAGATCCCACATCTCATTTTTGGAGAGTGCTTGCATTCATCGCTTCAACCCATCGTGGGTCCTTCACGGTTTCGGAAAAAGTTTCCGACTCTCAGATTGTCGCCACCATCATGAATGCATAATGATATGCCATGTAGTCATTGTAGCCGAATCGGCTGACCATGTTCTTCTCTCAGATGGACCGACGGAGTTGTTCACTTTGTCTTTGTGAACACTTTCTTGGTTCCTACTGTCCTCGTGATAGGCACATCCAATCCACCATACTCACTCTCGAAGTGAGTCTATTCGTTTCCATCTGAGTCTTCGTACTCAGGCATTTTGGCTTTCCCTTTTGTCCAATTTCCGACTTGGCTGCGACGTACTTGGGTCACTTGGAGGCTCTTGGTTGAGTTTGGACTTTCCTCTGTTGTAATCCCTACTCGATCATCCTTCTTTGAATCTATGTCGAAGTCGGTTTCAATTGGATCGGATGGAGTTGAGTCGATTGTGTACCAGGAAGCCGATTTGTCGAATACAACGTCCCTACTCACTCTTACCTTCTTGGTAGAGGGGTTGAAGCACTTATACCCCTTTTTCTCGAGTGAGTACCCCACGAGGATACATTTATTTGACTTAGGATCAAGCTTCTACCGCTTCTCGTCGGGAATATGTACGTATGCAATCGAGCCGAATATCCTAACGTGGGATAGATCCGGCTTCTTTCCATAGAATCTCTCGTGGGGGGTAATATCGTGCACTCCAGATGTTGTGCGGCGATTCATTAGATAGACAATTGTGTTCGTCGATTCAGGCCAGTATGATTTCAGCTGATGTTTCTCATTCATCATTGCCCTTGCCACCTCGAGTATATGCCGGTTCTTTCGTTCAGCTACTCCGTTCAGCTTAGGTGTGTATCAGCAAGTAAACTCCCATTCGATTCCTTCTTTTCGAATGTATGCTATGAAAGCTCCGGAGAAGTACTCTTTGCCCGTTCGATCGAAGGCATCATACATGACGTCTGGTTGCCTTTTCGACTTCGTTTTTGAATTTCTGGAAGTGTGAGAACACTTCACTATTCTATCGTATAGGGAATATCCAAGTGTGTCTAGAGAAGTCGTCGATGAACGTCACATAATACCAAAAACCACCGAATGTTGTTGTTTGGGCTAGTCCCCATACATCTGAATGTATTACATCCAGGATCCCTTTGCTCACGTTCCTCTCTTTCGGGAATGATTGTTGATGTTTGCCAAATTGGCAGGCTTCGCATACACATGTAGTCTACTTCTCAGTAAAGGTCAGGAGTCCGATGACGACCCCTTTCAACTGCATCCCTTTGTTTGTGCCATAGCTCTATATCGGCGTTGGCTCCATGGCCCTTGGCATACATTGCCGATTTCATTTCATGAGAATCTAGAATGAATATCTGACATTATCTTCGACTGGGAGCGATAATTCGGCCTTCCTTTTCTATGAAGCATCCTCTATCATTGAACCGAACTTCCATGCCTTGTTCCACAATCTGACCGACCGAGATCAGATTCTTCGTTGTTGTCGAAACATGCAATACGTTCTTGATGTAGGTCTAGTTGCCCTCTTCACCGAATGGGACATTACTGACGTGCTAAATGGGATGAATTGTGTCATCCCTAGTTTTTACATAGCCAGGTCATTCGAGCTTCCGTAGCTCTCGAAACCAATCTTTATGAGATGTCATGTGATTGGATGCATCCGAGTCGACAAACCATACATCTTCTGAGTTGGAGGTGTTGGTCAGGTTGGAGGTTGATATTGAGTTCATTGTGTGCCTCATTACAAACATTCTACCACAATCATCGTAAGCATAGTTGGAGGCGTAGTTGGTGAGTTGTCGACTTGTGAAGACCGACTCACTCTTCTTTTTGCAACACTCTGTCTCGTAGAGGCCAAATTTGCCATAGTGTCTACACTGGACAAAGTTGTTTTGTCGGCTTGGTCCGTCATGATTGCTCCCCCTTCTACCAGACGCTCCGCCTCGCGCATTTGAAACGTCTTGATGGTAGTAGAAGTTGTGTTCTCGGGATTGTTCTTGGTTGTGTCGGCCTTGACCAAATCGGCCTCTTCTTCCACGACCTTGCCTCTCTACCTCCATCCAAACTCGTGTAGAGCATTTGTCCATCTGATCCATTGCCTATTGTTGGGATGTGATTTTCTTCGACCAAATTTGCCATAGTGTCTACACTGGACAAAGTTGTTTTGTCGGCTTGGTCCGTCATGATTGCTCCCCCTTCTACCAGACGCTCCGCCTCGCGCATTTGAAACGTCTTGATGGTAGTAGAAGTTGTGTTCTCGGGATTGTTCTTGGTTGTGTCGGCCTTGACCAAATCGGCCTCTTCTTCCACGACCTTGCCTCTCTACCTCCATCCAAACTCGTGTAGAGCATTTGTCCATCTGATCCATTGCCTATTGTTCGGATGTGATTTTCTTCGACCAAATTTGCCATAGTGTCTACACTGGACAAAGTTGTTTTGTCGGCTTGGTCCGTCATGATTGCTCCCCCTTCTACCAGACGCTCCGCCTCGCGCATTTGAAACGTCTTGATGGTAGTAGAAGTTGTGTTCTCGGGATTGTTCTTGGTTGTGTCGGCCTTGGCCAAATCGGCCTCTTCTTCCACGACCTTGCCTCTCTACCTCCATCCAAACTCGTGTAGAGCATTTGTCCATCTGATCCATTGCCTATTGTTCGGATGTGATTTTCTTCGATCAGTAGCATCGAATAGAGATCAAAGGAGGGAGGATCCTCCCTTGCGAGGACAACCGACCTTATTGCGTTGAACGGGGGTGCTAGGCCATCAAGGCATATCTGCACCATTTCATCGTCATCAATGTTAACATTGATCGACCTGATGGAGTCACACAACTCCTTGATCTTCAAGGTATAACTACCGATTGACATATCCCTCTGTTGGATATTGTTCAACTCTTGACAGAGTTTAAGTTTTCGTGTAGTTGTTGAGTCCACGAATTGTATTCATCTGACACGAATATATTTTTGAGGTTCCCCTATGCCTCCTTTGGCATTTTAGCCTCTCTGATGTAGCTGAGCATGTGATCATGAACGCATGATGTTGTCATGAATAGTACTGAGACAGAGAAGAAATTAGTACTAAGAGATGAATATTAGTACTAAGAGGAAAAGAGGGTGTAGAACACTCGAGAGAAGGAGGGAGAGAGAGAGAGAGAGAGAGAGAGAGAGAGAGAATGATGACAACAACGATATATTATGTGAAAAGAATATACAAGGATGGCTAGGAGGCTTAAGTCTGGCATTGAACCAATTTGGTTCGAAATAATGCCTTGTGCCTCCTTTTATAGTGTTCTCAGGAGTACTCCTGAAGTTTCTAGAATGTTCCAGAGAAATCTGGAATATAAATCAATTTTCTATAGTAAAACTTAAATGAAAATAATATTTTTTGTATTAAAACATATAGTTTAATGGACAAGAGCTCGACCTATGTAACATAAGGTCTTAGGTTCGAGTCTTGCCATATCATGACACAATCCCCCCTTTAAAACGACGAGTGTCACAAGTTGTCACTCGTCATTTTGGATTGAAGACCTGGTTTGTCTAGATATTGACGATGGAAGTCTTCAAGAAGAGCACGAGCATTGGTCACATTCTCTATTGGTTCCCAAGTACGCTCACTGGGACTATATCCTAGCCAATCGACTAAATAGTACAGCTTGTTGCGAACAATCTTGGAATCGAGGATGGCGGCAACCTCATACTCAGGTCCATCTTCAAGTTCGATCGGGGGTGGAGGTTGTTTAATACGACCTGGGATGGTGTTGTCTTAATAGGGTTCAAGGAGAGAACTATGAAACACCGGATGTATCCGAAGTTGTGGAGGTAGATCAAGACGAAAAGCGACATCATTAATTTTTCTGATACTACAGAA